>NW_026943825.1:4622301-4724801 GCF_035594765.1 Anolis carolinensis
ACCTTGGAAGTGTCTACGGACAACGCTGGCTCTTCAGCCTAGAAATGGAGATGAGCACCAACCTCCAGTCGAACACTTTACTTTTTACCTATTAGTAATATTACATTTAATATATAATAAATATTATTTTATTGTACTATTAGTAGTATAATATTGTATTCAATTATAATATTATTATCAATATTATTTGTATGTACAGTAGAGTCTCACTTATCCAAGCTAAACGGGCCATCAGAAGCTTGGATAAGCGACTATCTTGGATAATAAGGAGGGATTAAGGAAAAGCCTATTAAACATCAAATTAGGTTATGATTTTACAAATGAAGCACCACAACATCATGTTAGACAACAAATTTGGCAGATAAAGTAGTTCAATACACAGTAATGATATGTAGTAATTACTGTATTTATGAATTTAGCACCAAAATATCACGATATATTGAAAACATTGACTACAAAAATGCGTTGGATAATCCAGAACGTTGGATAAGCGAGTGTTGGATAAGTGAGACTCTACTGCATTACATTTAATATATTTATTTATTTATTTATTTCCAATATTTCTATCCTGCCCTTCTCACCCGAAGGGTCTCAGGGCGGCGTACAATTGGCAACAATTCAATGCCGACACATCATTAAAACAAACAGCATATAAAATCTATATATATAATAATATAATTAATATTATTATATTGTATTAAAAAGTAAAGGTTTCCCCTGATGTTAAGTCCAGTCATGTCTGACTCTGGGGGTTGGTGCTCATCTCCATTTCTAAGCCGAAGAGCCGGCGTTGTCCATAGACACCTCCAAGGTCATGTGGCCACTGGCATGACTGCATGGAGTGCTGTTACCTTCCCGCCGGAGCAGTACCTATTGATCTACTCACACTCTGGGGGTTGGTGCTCATCTCCCTTTCTAAGCCGAAGAGCTGGCGTTATCCGTAGACACCTCCAAGGTCATGTGGCCACTGGCATGACTGCATGGAGCGCTGTTACCTTCCCGCCGGAGCAATACCTATTGATCTACTCACACTCTGGGGGTTGGTGCTCATCTCCCTTTCTAAGCCGAAGAGCTGGCGTTATCTGTAGACACCCCCAAGGTCATGTGGCCACTGGCATGACTGCATGGAGCGCTGTTACCTTCCCGCCGGAGCAGTACCTATTGATCTACTCACACTCTGGGGTGTGGTGCTCATCTCCCTTTCTAAGCCGAAGAGCTGGCGTTGTCCGTAGACACCTCCAAGGTCATGTGGCCACTGGCATGACTGCATAGAGCGCCGTTACCTTCCCGCCGGAGCAGTACCTATTGATCTACTCACACTCTGGGGTGTGGTGCTCATCTCCATTTCTAAGCCGAAGAGCTGGCGTTGTCCGTAGACACCTCCAAGGTCATGTTGCCACTGGCATGACTGCATAGAGCGCCGTTACCTTCCCGCCGGAGCAGTACCTATTGATCTACTCACACTCTGGGGTGTGGTGCTCATCTCCATTTCTAAGCCGAAGAGCTGGCGTTGTCCGTAGACACCTCCAAGGTCATGTTGCCACTGGCAAGACTGCATAGAGCGCCGTTACCTTCCCGCCAGAAAAGTACCTATTGATCTACTCACACTCTGGGGGTTGGTGCTCATCTCCATTTCTAAGCCAAAAAGCTGGTGCTGTCTGTAGACACCTCCAAGGTCATGTGGCCACTGGCATGACTGTTATCTTCCCAACCTATTGATCTACTCACATTTGCATGTTTTCGAACTGCTAGGTTGGCAGAAGCTGGGGCTAACAGCGGGAGCTCACTCCGCTCCCCGGATTTGAACCGCCGACCTTTCGGTCAGCAAGTTCAGCAGCTCAGTGGTTTAACCCATTGTGCCTAAGTGTAGAATAATAATAATAAAATAATAAATGTGTAGTATTGTCTATTTTCCCCGTTGGTTAGGATGCCATGAAAATGTAGGTCGTTTGCACATGAGCAAGGGCATTCTTCTGTCACTCAGCGGTTTGCACGCAGGCTTACACGCCTTCCCGGTCTCCTCTATCCCCCTTGCCAGGTGGCGAGGCCCAGTGGGGTGCCCTTCTGAGCTCCGCAATCCGATTAGGGCTAATGGAAAGCTATTAGGCCGGCTTCCCTTCCCGCAGGACAACTCGAGGGGCCTGTTTTCTGAAGGGCAGGAGGAGGACTCAAGCGCCATTGGCTGCTGGAGATCGCTGTGTCCTCTGGAGGGGGGTCTCTCATCCCCTCTCCAGCTCAGCTGCACTTATTCAAAAAGCTCAGATCCTTTCCCCATCGTCCTTGGCTTCCTCCTGAATCTGCTTCTCTTTGGGGATGCCTTGGTTCCCCCCAATGATGTATTTACATCCTGCGATTCTATTATTAACAGGGATTTATTTTATGTTTTTGCAATATTGATTTATGGGGCATGGTGCAAAAAAAACAAAAAGAAAAAGAAAAGAAACTATTGAAGTGCATCAAACAAATCCCAGAAAACATTCTGAATATGTTGTATTTTGCTAAAAGGTTTTTTTTCACAACCAAGCAAGAAGGCCTGTCCTTTTAAAACATCTTTGCATTGGCAACCAATGATCCAACATCTCAATGTAAAATTAATCTAAAAAGGTACAGTACAATCTCACTTATCCAAAACTCGCTTATCCAACGTTCTGGATTATCCGACGCATTTTTGTAGTCAATGTTTTCAATATATCGTGATATTTTGGTGCTAATTTCGTAAATACAGTAATTACTACATAACATTACTGCGAATTGAACTACTTTTTCTGTCAAATTTTTTGTATAACATGATGTTGTGGTTGTTGTATGTCTTTCGGTATCTCACAACCTCTGAGGATGCCTGCCATAGATGTGGGTGAAACGTCAGGAGAGAATGCTTCTGGAACATGGCCACACAGCCCGAAAGACATACAACAACCCTGTGATCCTGGCCATGAAAGCCTTCGACAACACATTGATGTTGTGGTGCTTAATTTGTGAAATCATAACCTAATTTGATGTGTAATAGGCTTTTCCTTAATACCTCCTTATTATAATAATAATAATAACTTTATTTTTATACCCCGCCCCATCTCCCCGAAGGGACTCGGGGCGGCTTACATGGGGCCTGGCCCGATAAAACAAACAAATAACAGTAACAAAGCAATAAAACAATTATCCCAGTAAAAACATCAACATCAATAAAAACAATCATTAAAATCAACAAGCAGGATACAGTGTTAAAAACAGGGGACTAATTCGTAGATCCCAGGCAAAGTGCAGAGTATTATATTATATATATTATAATATATAGTATATAATATTATCCAACATATCCGCTTATCCAACATTCTGCCGGCCCGTTTATGTTGGATAAGTGAGACTCTACTGTACCTAGAGGAAGCTAGCAGACTGAAGGCAGGGAGGAAATGGAAATTAATTTGGAACTTATAATATTTTTATATGTACTATTCAAATAGAAGACTGTGACCCCTTATTGAAAATATATTGTCTGAGAAATGATTATGAAAGACTAATAGATGAAAGTATGCAACAAACACTTGCATTGTATATTTGAATGAATGAAAATAAATAAACATTATATATATTTTTTAAAAGTATTTGCATCTGTACTCAAGAGCTGTCCCTATTAAAATAGTATAATAATAATAAAAAAACTTTATTTATATATTAAATAATATATATATTATTTATATATTAAATCTATTAAGGCATGCACCCAGCAAGGGGCTGAAATTGAGTTATTTCAGTGGAAGGAAAAGAAAGCAAGTCCAGAAGGAGAGGTTTACCTGAGGTTTAGGGCTCCCCACAAGGCCCGGGGTCCCCAGTGCAGCGACAGCCGATGATAAAGGTGGGTTGTCCTTCGTGCGGGGCGGAGGCGTCCCCAGGGGGGCCTCGCTGTCGTTGCCCCCCAAGCCGTTCAGTCCTTTGCGGCTGGGCAGGCTCCACTTGCCACAGAGGCCCTCGTAGGCAAATGGGGATGGGGCCCCGAGCCCCGGGCGGAGCGGAAGAGGCCCACGTCCCACGCCCTCGGCTACCGACGCCAAGGAGCTTGCGCAGGAGAGCTGGCTTCCCAGGAAGTGTGGGCCGGGGGGCCAAGACGCAGCTGGAGTCGGGGTGGGCCGCCCTTCGCCCTGGCTCGACGCGTGGGCTGACTGGGGCTGGACCAGCCAGCTGTGGCTCGGAGCGGGGAGCCCGGGGTCTTGATCTGCGGAGGCAACGAGAACAGAAACGATCAACAGTGGAACGGATTGCCTCAGAGAGCTTCGGGGGTATCTTCTCATTCCAGAAAGTAGATTACGTTTTGGAATTAAAAATGAACAAAGTATAGGAGAAAACATTTACCATATGCAGTTGAAAGCCACACCCAAATACCACTTCTCAACATAGTCGCCATTCAAATCTAGGCACTTATCATAGCAATGAATGAGCTTGGCAATTCCTTCCCTACAAAACTCTGCCGCTTGTGTCCTCGACCAGCCGATCACCCCTTCCTGCAGCTGCGCATTGTTGCCAAAATGCTGGTTGAGGACGCAAGCGGCAGAGTTTTGTGGGGAAGGAGTTGCCAAGCTCATTCATCGCTATGATAAGTGCCAAAACTCTGTTGCTTGTGTCCTCAACCAGCTGGTCACTCCTTGCCACAGCTGCGCATCATCGCCAAAACAAAGTATAGGATAAAACATTTACCATATGCAGTTGAAAGCCATACCCAAATACCACTCCTCAACATAGTTGCCATTCAAATCTAGGCACTTATCAGAGTGATGAATGAGCTTGGAAACTCCTTCCCCACAAAACTTTGCCGCTTATGTCCTCAACGCAGCGTTTTGACGACAATGTGCAGCTGCGGCAAGGGGTGACCAGCTGGTTGAGGACGCAAGTGGCAGAGTTTGGTGGGGAAGGAGTTGCCAAGCTCATTCATCGCTATGAAAAGTACCTAGATTAGAATGGCAACTATGTTGAGGAGTGGTATTTGGGTGTGGCTTTCAACTGCATATGGTAAATGTTTTCTCCTATACTTTGTTCATTTTAAATTCCAAAATGTAATCTACTTTCTGGATAACCCTCGTATGAGGGATGAAACTAGAAAGCTCTTGGGGGAACCCTTCAACTCAAAGAATCAGTGATCCTATGAATACTATTGTTTTATTTACAACATTTATACTCCGTCCTTCTCACCCGGATGGGGGCTCAGGGTGGATCACAGAACACTTATATGGCAAACATTCAATGGCAATGATAACAATGACAATATAATAATAATAATAATAATAACAACAATAATAATAATAATACACTACAGTGTTCCCTCACTACTTCACGGTTCACTTTTCATGGATTCGATGTTTCGTGGTTTTTCAATAAACTCTAAAAGACTACTATAAATCATAAAAAATTACAATTTACAGCCTAAGGAAGGGAGGAAGGAGAAGCCAAAGAGAGAGAAAAGGAGCCCAAGAGGCAGCAGGAGGAGAAAGGGGTAATTTATCAACACACGATTGGTTGATAGACTTAAAATAGTATATTACTAAAATAATATATAAATATTAAAATTAATATAGCGTCTTTTCACTTGCTGCGGGTGGTCCTGGACCCTAACCCCAGAGATGAGTGAGGGAACACTGTATTATATTTGTATATTATATATTACATGTAATATTACTAATAATATTGCACTATAGTGGTATAATACAATATAGCAATATATAATTTTTTAAATCACTTTTAAACTGATTTATTTATTATTTATAATGCTTATATTGTGGTATGCTAATAATATAATATATTGTATGTACATATAAGCTGCCCTGAGTCCCCTTCGGGGTGAGAAGGGCGGGATATAAATGTCGCAAAAAAATGAATAAATGACAAGATAGACAATATATAGGCTTTCCCATCTTTCGGCATCTTTGGAAGCTGTGCTCGGTTCAGGTCACCGGGGGGGGGGGGGAGGGGGGGGTTGATTAACCTGTTGTGATAAATCCCAGCCCTTGGAGAATCCTTGAGGATCTGTGAGATGGTAGGAGACCACAGTGCCTGGCCGAAGGAAGCCTCCTTACCTGCCTGAGGCTGGGCAGTGGTGGCTGTGGGCTCGGCTGGGCTGGCAGCCACTGGCCCGACGCTGGGAGCCAAGCTCCCAGGAATCTGGACCCCGTGAACCTGGGGGTTGTTGTTGAGCGAGGCGGAGCCTCCACCGCAGTCGGAGTCGTCAATGTTTCCTCCGCTGTTGCAACCTGCTCCGCAGCCTTTCTGAAGCCTGTTGATGGAGGAGAGAAATGCCAAAGCGTAGAGACATGGGTCCGAAAGAAGTGCAGCAATGATATCTGTCTGACTTACTTTGTTTACTGAGCTGTATAAGTGATTAGCCAAAAAACTAAGGGGGTGTGGTAATGGCAGAGTCATGACCATGTGATGAGGGTGATTGCAAAGGCGTTGCATCAGCCATTGTCATTGCAAAGGGGTTGCATCAGCCAGTGTCCCTTACAGATTATCCATATAAGGAAGATGAAAGAATCCATCTTTCTCTCTCCTGTGTGACTCAGTGTCAGTATCTGCCTATACTTTGTCCTCTGCCCCGAAGCACTTTATAAGCATACTATTGCACTTTAATTCAATTTGGCCCCTCCACACTATCCCCCTCCACCAACCTGGTGGTTCATTTTGTTTTACTTTATTTTTCCAATTTTATGCTTTTAACAGGTTTTTATGGTTAATGTAATGTATTGTTTGCATAGTGTCTATTTTACTGTGTTTTTATTCATTGTAATATGTTTTAATTGTTGTACTTGTTTATTGTTTTCGGGCCTCTGTCCTGTGTTAGCCGCCCCGAGTCCCTGCTGGGAGACGGTGGCGGGATAGAAAAATAAAGTTACTTACTTATTTACTTACTAACTTTGTTGTATGTGACTATCTGATTACTCTGATTGCTTGCAAGTACAAGGTATGAGGATCTGAGACTTCTGATTGTATAATGGTAAAGCTTTTCCCCTGACATTAAGTCCAATCGTGTTCGACTCTGGGGGTTGGTGCTCATCCCCATTTCTAAGCCAAAGAGCCGGCGTTGTCTGCAGACACCTCCAAGGTCATGTGGCCACTGGCATGACTGCATGGAGCGCCGTTACCTTCTCACCGGAGCGGTACCTATTGATCTACTCACATTGGCATGTTTTCGAACTGCTAGGTTGGCAGAAGCTGGAGCTAACAGTGGCCGCTCACGCCGCTCCCGGGGTTTGAACTCAGTGCTTTAATGCACTTCGCCACCGGGGTGAAGATAAGGATAAGGGAGACTCTACTGTAGTAATTTATTGCAGCTGTGAATAAAGCCTCTGGATATTTTGGATGCAAACCTGAATCCATGAGTTTACTAAACAGTGTGTAGATGGTGGCCGGGCTGTGGCGCAGGATGGTGAGCAGCCTGCTGCAATAAATCACTCTAACCATGAGGTCATGAGTTTGAGGCTAGCCCGTGGTGGGGTGAGCACCCTTCAACTAAAAATAAAAAATAGGTCCTGCTCGTTGCTGACCTAGCAACCCGAAAGACAGTTGCATCTATCAAGTAGGAAATTAAGGTACCACTTATAAAGTGGGGAGGCAAATTTAACTAATTACAACGTTGGAATGAGGAAGTGCCGTCACAGTGGATGATGAAGCAGCTGCTCCCCCCTGTGGCCAGAATCGAACATCCCCTCAGGAGAAGGTTAAATTGCCTCTGAGTCTGTCTCTGTCTCGGTTCTATGTATATATGGACATTGAATGTTTGCCCTATATGTATATAATGTGATCCGCCCTGAGTCCCCTTTGGGGTGAGAAAGAAGGGCGGAATATAAATAACTAAATAAATAGATAGATAGATAAGGTCAGATGCTGGCCATTGGACTGCTGATAAAAGGGGTTAAGCACATGTTTTTGTTGTAAAAGCACCTTGCTTCTGGGACACTTGCTATCCAGCTTGCAGTGGTTCAGGGAAGTTGTGATTTGGAAACTATAACTCACTGACGAATTTTCCCAACAAGCTGACCAAAACATACAGGGTTCCTCAAACCTAGGGAACCATGTGTCCAACATGACACAAAATCCACGTGAAACTTCTGAGTTTCCAAACAATAATCATACTTATCGGAGACACTTAAGAACTAACGACCCCAGTTCAAACAACCCATTACCATCTGCACAACTATTACAAGCGGCGTGTGCAAACACGAGGTGCAAGAAATCTCAAACTTGGCCCCACAGATCCGTAAAGGGCTCCACACCCTGCCAAGAAATGGTTGCATAATTATGGATGCCGATGATCAAATACAAACCCAGGAATGACTAGGAAGTTTCAGAATGGTATCATGGAACATAGCGGGATGGAAGAACAAATGTCCCCTGTCAAAATTTGTTGAATTCCTGTCCCAGTTTGGTATTATCGCTCTACAGGAAACTTGGACTACGGAAAAGGAGCAAATCTGCCAACTTTCAGGATTTCAGACCTGGTCTAAACCAGCCACGAAACTATCAAAATATGGCAGACCTAGTGGGGGCATTGCCACCTTAATTAAGGGAGCTTTAGGTTGGCAGGGTGAAGAAATTCCAGGGAGGTTGATTTGGAGAACGGGAGAAGTCCCAGCAGATTGGAGGAGGGCGAATGTGGTCCCTATCTTCAAGAAGGGAAAAAAGAACGACCCAAACAATTACCGTCCGGTCAGCCTCACATCGATACCAGGCAAGATTCTGGAAAAGATAATCAAGGAAGTGGTCTGCGAACACTTAGAAACAAATGCGGTCATTGCTAATAGTCAACACGGATTTACCAAAAACAAGTCATGCCAGACTAATCTGATCTCTTTTTTCGATAGAGTTACGAGTTGGGTCGATACAGGGAATGCTGTGGATGTAGCGTACCTGGATTTCAGTAAGGCCTTCGACAAAGTCCCCCACGACCTTCTGGCAAACAAACTAGTAAAATGTGGGCTAGACAAAACTACGGTTAGGTGGATCTGTAATTGGCTAAGCGAACGAACCCAAAGGGTGATTCTCACCAATGCGTCGTCTTCATCATGGAAAGAAGTGACAAGTGGAGTGCCACAAGCAGGGCTCCGTCCTGGGCCCGGTTCTGTTCAACATCTTTATTAACGACTTAGACGAAGGGTTAGAAGGCACGATCATCAAGTTTGCAGACGACACAAAACTGGGAGGGATAGCTAACACTCCAGAAGACAGGAGCAGAATTCAAAACGATCTTGACAGACTAGAGAGATGGGCCAAAACTAACAAAATGAAGTTCAACAGGGACAAATGCAAGATACTTCACTTCGGCAGAAAAAATGGAAATCAAAGATACAGAATGGGGGACGATGCCTGGCTTGACAGCAGTGTGTGCGAAAAAGACCTTGGAGTCCTCGTGGACAACAAGTTAAACATGAGCCAACAATGTGATGCGGCTGCTAAAAAAGCCAATGGGATTCTGGCCTGCATCAATAGGGGAATAGCGTCTAGATCCAGGGAAGTTATGCTCCCCCTTATTCTATTCTGCCTTGGTCAGACCACACCTGGAATCACACTGTGTCCAATTTTGGGCACCACAGTTGAAGGGAGATGTTGACAAGCTGGAAAGCGTCCAGAGGAGGGCGACTAAAATGATTAAGGGTCTGGAGAACAAGCCCTATGAGGAGCGGCTTAAAGAGCTGGGCATGTTTAGCCTGCAGAAGAGAAGGCTGAGAGGAGACATGATAGCCATGTACAAATACGTGAAGGGAAGTCATAGGGAGGAGGGAGCAAGCTTGTTTTCTGCTGCCCTGCAGACTAGGACACGGAACAATGGCTTCAAACTACAGGAAAGGAGATTCCACCTGAACATCAGGAAGAACTTCCTCACTGTGAGAGCTGTTCGACAGTGGAACTCTCTCCCCCGGAATGTGGTGGAGGCTCCTTCTTTGGAGGCTTTTAAGCAGAGGCTGGATGGCCATCTGTCGGGGGTGCTTTGAATGCGATTTCCTGCTTCTTAGCAGGGGGTTGGACTGGATGGCCCATGTGGTCTCTTCCAACTCTACTATTCTATGATTCTATGAAACTATAACTCGCTTCACATACCAGCACATCTCCTGACAACGGGAAGCCCACCACCCTGCACGTGGATTATGCTCATGCCTCACCTCTCCCAATTGCGTATGAACCACGTCGAGATGTTGTGCAAGCTGATGGGACCCCCCCAGAGGGAATGGAGCTGCAGGTGGCTGCCGGCGTAGGAGGTGGTCAGGGGCGAGACGTAGATGGGGTAGCCGATGGGCTGGTCGCAGGAGGAGTTGATCATGTTGCGCAGGGCCTGCTTGGCGTTCTGGATGCTGCCGCGCTCTGGGTTCCGGTTCCGGAGGAAGACCAGCTCTTGCTGCTGCCCTGCCCAGAGGCCGCGCACGCATTCCCGGTTCACCTGGGACGGAGAGAAGCGGTGCTCACTGGGGGTGGTGGGAGAGACCTTGCTGCACCATTCAGATCCACCTCAGCTCCTGCCCTCCCCCCTTCATCCTTTTGAGGGTGGCGGCGAAGGAGCCGCGGGGCCCACCTTGATGACGCGGAAGCCGAGGTAGCGCTTGTTGAGCATGATGATCTTGTACTGGTCGCTGGCGTCATCCATGACATGGCGCAGGGCCAGCAGGGCCGGGGTGTTGGTGAGGATGGCGTTACGCCACGCCGGGTCCCCTTCGTGGGAGATCACCATCTTCTCCTCGTTGGAGCGTATGGCCTCGTACAACACGGCTGGGTCGTCGTACTCGTCCGGGGAGGTAAAGTGGTCCTTGTAAGGGGAAGGATCAGCAATGTTAGCTAACAACTCTGGTGGAAAACAGACTCCACGAGGCCTCCTTCAACCAAGGGGACAAAGCGCACCTGATGCAGCTTGAGGGACATGCGCACTCCTGGAGCCACCACCTGGTGCAGCAGGTCCATATCAGCAAAGACCCATTCGTCACGGGGCGAAGTGATCCGGAAGTCCCCCTTGAAGAGGGCATGGAGGCCGTACAGAAAAGGCTCCAGGCTGCGGAGAGACAGAGAGGGACACTTAGAGGTCGGCCACACAGGAAATGGTACATTATGCACCCACAAGAACCCAAAACAAGGCCAAGGTGCTAGTGCAGATTTATCCACACTAGGCAAAGGCCAGCAATATCCAAAGGCCTGGGTATTGACTGTGTTGTCAAGATGCGTGAGCTCACCTGGCTGACATGCTGTGGGAGGCGGTCCCCAGAGCCCGGCGTCCCAGGATGCAAAGCGCGAAGCAAAGGATGACGAGAGGCGAGTTCCAGTCTGGGTCCACCGTCTGCAACGGCAAAAGGCGAGATATAGCTGAGGAGCCATTTGGCTGCGAGTGGAGATGGTCCAAAAATTCCAGTGGAAGTATACGCTGAGAACTATCTTGGAAGACCTACAAATGGATTCTTTCTAGGAATCTCTCCATCAGAGGCGTCAAACTAATATTATTATCATCACCATCACCATCACCATAATAATCTTTATTATCATCTTTATTTATATCCCACTTTTTCTCTCCATAAGGAGTCTCAAAGTGGCCAACATTAAAAGCATTACAATACAAATTAAATCTCTCTCTCATATATATATATATATATATATGGCCTAGGGGATAAAAGCCTTGTGACTTTGGGTTGCTGACCTGAAGGCTGCCAGGTTCGAATCCCACCCGGGGAGAGCGCGGATGAGCTCCCTCTATCAGCTCCAGCTCCATGCGGGGACATGAGAGAAGCCTCCCACAAGGATGGGAAAACATCAAAACATCCGGGCGTCCCCTGGGCAACGTCCTTGCAGACAGCCAATTCTCTCACTCCAGAAGCAACTCCGGTTGCTCCTGACACTAATATATATATATATATATATATATATATATATATATATATATATATGTATGTATATATACACACACACACACACACACACATATGTTCCAGAAGCATTCCCTCCTGACATTTCACCCACATCTATGGCAGGCATCCTCAGAGGTTGTGAGGTCAAATACTGTATATACTCGAGTATAAGCCTAGTTTTTCAGCCCTTTTTTAAAGACTGAAAAAGCCCCCCTCAGCTTATACTCGGGTGAGGGTCCTGGTTGGCTTATATTTGGGTCAGCTTATACTTGAGAATATATGGTACATTTATTATTTTTCTCTATTTATTTATTTATTTTGAATCTTTACATCAAACTGTAATTTAAGATGAGTGTCCAACTCTGATTAAATCATTATTTTAATCTTCTTCAATGTCAATATAATGATAATAATAATAAATGCAGTAAAATAATACATGTAATAATAGAGTAAAATAATAAATGTATTAATAATTTAAAAAATTGAGTAAAATAAATGTAAACGTGTTGTCGAAGGCTTTCATGGCCGGGATCACAGGGTTGTTGTATGTCTTTCGGGCTGTGTGGCCATGTTCCAGAAGCATTCTCTCCTGACGTTTCGCCCACATCTATGGCAGGCATCCTCAGAGGTTGTGAGGTATGTGATATATATATTCTTTCCTTTCCTTACTTAGTTTATGCATACCTCACAACCTCTGAGGATGCCTGCCATAGATGTGGGCGAAACGTCAGGAGAGAATGCTTCTGGAACATGGCCACACAGCCCGAAAGACATACAACAACCCATAAATGTAAACGTAACAACAATAATAGAGTAAAATAATGAATGTAACAATACCAATAATAATAGAGAAAAATAATAAATATACCACATATACTTGAGTATAAGCCGGCCTGAATATAAGCCATCCAGGACCTCACCCGAGTATAAGCCGAGGGGGGCTTTTTCAGTCCTTAAAAAAGGGCTGAAAAACTTGGCTTATACTCGAGTATATACGGTATTAAGCAGAGGGATTCACCTTCTGCCTGCGCTCTGCACAATACTGGATCCATTCGAGGTAGATGTTGCAGAAGGAAGGCAGGGAGATCCCCGACATGCGGTGGTCGTAGTCTTCGTCGATGTTGAGGTTGAAGGTGGGGTCGTTGTCGGCGTAGCTGTGGGAGCTGCAGGGCCGCAGGGCTTCCTGGATGCCTTCGTTGCCCAGCCAGTCGTCCAGCTTCGGGGAGCGAGTCACGTAGTAAATGATGCTCTGCAAGAGGCAAGAAGTGGGATGAGACACAGACAGACAGGCAACTCTCGGATTCTGTGACTCTAAACCTGGCCGGAGGTCTACCTTGACGTAGTAAGTGATGAGGTTCTTGCGCAGGTCGAAGACGTGGAGCGTGGAGGCGGCGTTGTTGTCACTGATGCTGTAGCCCTCCAGGACGTACTTGGTGGCGGCCACCTCCCAGGCCAGCCAGCGCTGCCCGAAGGCTGCGTTGAAGCTCAGCATGCGGGGCAAATGGCCAGGTTCGCAGCAGCAGCAGCCCTCGTCCTCCTCCACCCCTTCCGTGATGGCCTCCACTTCCCGCTGCTGGCAATAGGTCCCTAGGGAAAGGAGCCGCACAAACGTCAGCCACAAACGGGCAGGAGAACAGTTAGGGTAAAGGTAAAGGTTCTCCTCTGATATTAAGTCCAGTTGTGTCCGACTCTGGGAGTCATATGGCCAGCATGATTGCATGGAGCACCATTACCTTCCCGCCTGAGCGGTACCTATTGATCTACTCACATTGGCATGTTTTTGAACTGCTAGGTTGGCAGAAACTCGGGCTAACAGCGGGCGCCGGACAACGCCAGCTCTTCGGCTTAAAATTGGAGACAAGCACCAACCCTCAGAGTCAGACACAACTGGACTTAATGTCAGGGGAAACCTTTACCTTATTATTATTATTTTATTATGACACAGCAAATAAGATAGATATGCTGGATTTCATATCAGAAAATCACAAGTCGAACACTTCCCAAGTGTCTAGGACTGTGTGATGCATGTTTTCGAACTGCTAGGTTGGCAAAAGCTGGGGCAAACAGCGGGCGCCGGACAACGCCGGCTCTTCGGATTAGAAATGGAGATGAGCACCAACTCCCAGAGTCAGACACGACTGGACTTAATGTCAGGGGAAACCTTTACCTCATTATTATTATTATCATTATTATTGACACAAAGACATAGTATGACACAGCAAACAAGATATATATGCTGGATTTCGTATCACAAAATCATAAGTCGAACACTTCCCAAGTGTATTATTATTATTATTATTATTGTTATTATATTGTATGACACAGCAAACGAGATATGTATGCTGGATTTCGTATCACAAAATCATAAGTTGAACACTTCCCAAGTGTATTTGTATTATTATTATTATTATTATTATTATATTGTATGACACAGCAAACGAGATATTTATGCTGGATTTCGTATCACAAAATCATAAGTCGAACACTTCCCAAGTGTATTATTATTATTATTATTATTATTATTATTATTATTATTATTATTACAGTAGAGTCTCACTTATCCAACATTATTTTTATTTATTTATTTATTTATTTATAGCCAAATAGAACACCAGAGCATGCACCAGAACAACAATGTATTTATTTATATTTATTTATTTACTTACTACATTTATATCCCGCCCTTCTCACACCGAAGGGGACTCAGAGTGGATTGCAAATAATATTTGCATACAGTGTATTATATCACTAGCACTATACACAATAGAGTGGATGTTGGATGAGTGAGACTCTACTATTTTATTATTATTGTTATTAATTCAGACACAACAAGATGAGTCCACAGCAGACACTCTGCTGGCTGTTGTACTGAATCACACGCCGGACATTATTATTGTTATTGTTATTATTATTTTGCTCCTCAGAGATATCCATCAATTCCAGGCCTCTGACCATGTCAGCTACACTCCTCTTGTCAATATCCAGCCTGTCCATTTCCTTCCTGAATTTCAGTGCCAGCTACTCACCCCGAAACTCAAGGCCCCGCAGCTGAAAAGTGACCAGGCCGTTGCCAATTTCGATGAGGTGCACCAGAGCATTCAAATAGTCCGAGGCCAGGATGAAGCAGTCCCCCGTGGTATAGTTGCCCCACCGCCCAAGCATGAGGTCTCCGCAGAGAGTGTGCTGCAGCGAGCGCGTCAGGTGTTCGTAGAAGATGGAGTTCAGGTTGTTGTCATCTGCACCTGCCCAGAGAGGCGGAATAGTGAAGCGAAGGAGCAAGCAAAAACCATCGGGAAAGAAAGGAAGAATAATCTCCCAATAAAGGATTCCCCCAGGCAGGAAGCAGCCAGGCTTTGAAGCTGCAAGACTATTCAATTTATAATATTGATAATAATATTATAATGTAATACAATATTATACTAATAATAATACAATATAAAAATATTAATTATATATTATATATTAAATGTAATATTACTAATAATATCACCATATAATGATATAGTACAATATAGTAATTTAATGCTTATATTGTGCTATGCTAATAATAAATTGTGTGTACATTTGATTTGTAAGCCGCCCTGAGACCCCTTCGGGGTGAGAAGAGCAGGACATAAATGTAGTAAGTAAATAAATATTAAATGCTAATCAAGGCGATCCATTGCAACATTTACACTTGCCTCAAACAGACAAGAGTTCTTTCTCCCACCCTGGACATTATTCTACAGAGATATAAACCCCACTTGCCTAGTCTCCAGCAAGCCTCACAACCTCTGAGGATGCCTGCCGTAAATGTGGGTGAAACATCAGGAAAGAATGCTACCGGACCATGGCCATACAGCCTGGAAGACTCACAGCAAGCCAGTGATTCCAGCCATGAAAGCCTTCAACAACACGTAGTCATATGTTTTTTCTTATTACTATGCATCCTAAAATTATATTACTAATAATATTACCATACTAGCTGTGCCCGGCCACGCGTTGCTGTGGCGTTGTCTGGTGGTGTTGGTGAGAAATGGTTGAGGTAGTGTTGGTATTGAATGTCTGTTGTATGGTTGTCTTTATGTTTAGTATGCATTTGGTTGTTTGTGTACTGTGAAAGTGGTGAGGATAGAGGGGGTCTATGTATCACTGTATCCTGCTTGTTGATTTTAATGATTGTTTTTATTGATGTTGATGTTTTTTACTGGGATAATTGTTTTATTGCTTTGTTACTGTTTTGTTTGTTTTATCGGGTCTGGCCCCATGTAAGCCGCCCCGAGTCCCTTCGGGGAGATGGGGCGGGGTATAAAAATAAAGTTATTATTATATTATTATTATGTCCCTGTGTAGTATTGTATAGTATTTATACGTTGTCCATATGTTGTGAATACTTGGATTGTGTCCTGCTGCATAGTAGAAAGGGTTGGGCTGGATGGCCCTTAGGGGTCTCCCCAAACTCTTGTGCCTGTCCCCTGGGCTGAGTAGGTTGCTAGGAGACCAAATGGGCAGAACTTGGCCTTGTAACTGGCAGCAATTGGATAAAAACAATTATTCCTCTCCCTCTAATTAGGACTTTATTTTTCTTTTCTTTTTGTTGTATCAACCTAGAGCCGTGGATGATGGGTTGTATTGTCAAATTTCGAGGTTGGGGGGCCTGTAGTTTTGTTGAAGACTTGGATGTTTCGGCAAGCCTTCGGAGATAGTCATTAATTAATCAGCCCCAGTGGGTTTTTAATAATTTTATCCTGTTTTTATTACGGTCTTACCATTTATGTGTTTTAAATGAAATTTTTATCTTGTATTGTTGTTTATATTGATATATCGTATTATTGTTTTATCTTTTTATATTATGATTGTATTGTGTTGCTTATATTTTGTTCTTATGTTGTTTGGGCCACTGCCCCATGTAAGCCGCCCCGAGTCCCCGTGGGGAGATGGTGGCGGGATATAAATAAAGTTTTATTATTTTATTATTATTATTGTTTTGTCCGCTGCCCTGATGCCATCACTCTTTTATATACAGTAGAGCCTCACTTATCCAACACTCGCTTATCCAACGTTCTGGATTATCCGACGCATTTTTGTAGTCAATGTTTTCAATATATCGTGATATTTTGGTGCTAAATTCATAAGTACAGTAATTACTACATAGCATTACTACATACTGAACTACTTTTTCTGCCAAATTTGTTGTCTAACATGATGTTTTGGTGCTTCATTTGTAAAATCATAACCTGATTTGATGTTTAATAAGCTATTCCTTAATGCCTCCTTATTATCCAACATATTTGCTTATCCAACATTCTGCTGGCCCGTTTATGTTGGATAAGTGAGACTCTACTGTATATAGATAATGATATAGTACAATATAGTAATTTAAGGCTTATATTGTGCTGTGCTAATAATATATTGTTATCTTTATTTGATTTGTAAGCCGCTCTGAGTCCCCTTCGGGGTGAGAAGAGCGGGATATAAATGTAGTAAATAAATAAATAAAGGTGGAAACACACCTGGGTTGCGGTCAAGCTGCGTGGCGAGCCGTGTGTTGGAATGGTCGACCCTCTTGGTGCTGAGGAAAAGGAAAGAAACAAATTGGGACCCATGGATGTAAAAAGACACAGCCGTGTCAATCCGACTCTTGAGGCCATGCATTTTGCTCCCTTACTCACTTGTAGTCGCGCTCCCAAAACTTGACGGGGCGAGCGTAGGACATGATGAACACGGCACTGCCCAGCAACGGGTTGAGCGGCGTGGAGAAGAGCGCCGAAAGCACCGCCTGGACAAACAGCATGGCCGAGTCTGGGGAGAGGGTGGTCAAGGAAACGGCGGCCATGCGGTTCGATTTTTTTTAAAAGGGAAGGAACAAAACTACAGAACAACACACACTCAGTTCCTCTTTCATTGCCTTGGAGGAAGGGAGAAGGAGCCAGCTGGAAAGTGTCCAGCGAGGAAGAAACCCTTTGCTCCCAGGATCTCCCATTTGCATTTAGGCCATTTCTGTGTCTCGCTTTGGAGGACAGCCAGACCAGAAGGAAACACTGACAGCTGGGTTACTGTATATACTCAAGTATAAGCCTAGTTTTTCAGCCCTTTTTTTAAGACTGAAAAAGCCCCCCTCGGCTTATACTCAGGTGAGGGTCCTGGTGGGCTTATATTCAGGTCGGCTTATACTCAAGTATATATGGTATATTATTTTTCTCTATTATTATTGGTATTATTACATTTATTATTTTTCTCTATAATTGTTTCTACTATTACATTTATTTTACTCTATTATTATTATTATTATTTTATTGTATGACACAGCAAACACGATAGATATGCTGGATTTCGTATCACAAAATCACAAGTCGAACACTTCCCAAGTGTCTAGGACTGTGTGATGTATTTTCGGATGATGCGTGCAGATTATTATTATTATTATTATTATTATTATTACATTTATTATTTCACTCTGATCTTATTATTATTATATTTATTATTTTACTCTATTTATTATGACATGTATTATTTTCCTGTATTAATTATTATTATTACATGTATTATTTTAGTCTATTATTATTAAAAGGATACATAACTACATTTACATTGAAGAAGGTGAGAGTAATGATTTAATCAGAGTTGGACAGTCTTATCTTAAATTAGAGCTTGATGTAAATATTCAAAAACATTTAACCTACTGATGTCTCAATTAATGTAATTTTATTGATATCTGTTTTTATTTCTGAAATTTATCCCCCTCGGCTTATACTGGAGTCAATACCAATAATAATAGAGAAAAATAATAAATATACCATATATACTTGAGTATAAGCCGACCTGAATATAAGCCCACCCAAGTATAAGCCGCGGGTTTTTTTTAGTCCTAAAAAAGGGCTGAAAAACTAGGCTTATACTCGAGTATATACAGTACATAGTCAAAATACATAGTCATTGCACATGATGTGTGTGCAGTAAACCAAGAGGTGTGGAAGCCACGGAACAGCCAAAAAAACCCCGCAAGTCCTGTAGTGATGAGTTCCACAGTTTATCTGAGCAGACCCATACATCTGTTGCTCATTTCAACCATCACTTTTGACACCAGTGTGTCCAAAGTTGGAGGAAAGGAGAAGTTTTCTTTATTTTCTCTCCATGCATCGCCTCATCTGTTATTTCAAGGAGGGAAGCGCACAAAAGGATACGAGGCACGGCGAATGGCTGGGCAAAGGCGTGGAAAGCCGAGCCCCACGTAATTTGCCAAGGAGCGATATAGGTGAGCACAAAGCGCAGTTTGTAGAGCAGGTCCCACAGCTGGAATAGACATAAAGGGATATAGGGAACAAGAAGAGAGACAGACGTTCAACACAGAAGGGGATTTTTAATCCAAACATAAATATTTTACAGTCTGTGGGCCCAGTCTGGGGCTGGGCTGTGGGGCAGGCTGGTGAGTAGCCAGCTGCAATAAATCACTCTGACCAAGAGGTCATGTATTCGAGGCCAGCCCGTGGTGGGGTGAGCACCCAACAATTCAAAATAAAAAATAGCCCCTGCTTGTTGCTGACCTAGCAACCCGAAAGATAGTTGCATCTATCAAGTAGGAAATTAAGGTACCACTTATAAAGTGGGGAGACTAATTTAACTAATTTACGACTCCATAAAAAAAATCATCCAGTCGCCATTGGAATGAAGAAGTGCCATCACAGTGGATGATGAAGCAGCTGGAATCAAACATCCCCTCAGGAGAAGGTTAAATTGCCTCTCCGTCCGTCTCTGTCTTTGTTCTATGTGTATATGGCATTGAATGTTTGCCTCATATGTATATACAATGTGATCCACCCTGAGTCCCCTTCGGGATGAGAAAGAAGGGTGGAATATAAATACTATAAATAAATAAATAAATAAAATAAGTAGCTTGGTGATTCACAAAGTGGTGACAAAATGCCTTCCTCGCAGGGCCTTTGGGTTTATCCTACGGTGAAAGGGGCGAAGGAAGGCAGTCCTAGGGCAGCACGTACCTTGCTGAAGAGGATCGACATGACGAAGTAGTCGGTGAGGAAGCCCTCGGAGTACTGCTTGTAGTCGAACTGGAAAAGGAGGACGGTGAAGCCCAAGGTGACGTATTGCTGGGGTGGGCAGCAGAAGGAGCAGCGCAGGAGCTTCATGCCGGCAATGGTGAGGAGCAGCGCACGGCAGCTGGAGAAAGGGAACACATCAGTAATGCACCTCCCCAAATCCAGACAACTGATCTTTACTTATTCTGAGCATTTATGTTTCACCTGTCAGTCAAAAAAAAAGGCTACAGCAATAGCAGCCAGTGTGGAAAGATGACTGGCACAACCTGGGGATTACAACCAGACACAATGAAGACACCTGCCCTTGCACTTGGCTACTCTGCTGCTGAGTACGCATGCCCAGTGTGGAATACATCTCACCACCATAAAAGTGGATGTGGCTCTTAATGAGACATGCCACATTATCGCAGCATATTTACGCCCTGCACCACTGGAAAAATTATACTGTTTGGCCGGCATTGCACCACCTGACATCCCTCGGGAAGTAGCAGCCTATAATGAAAGGACCGAGGCACTGACATCTCCGGCCCATCCTCTGTTCGGATGTCAACTAGCATGCCAATGCCTTAAATGTGGTGGTCATGTAAAAAAACAGCCGAATTTTGGAGACTAATACATACTGGTGGTGGTGCCGCAGTGTGTTAAAGCACTGAGCTGCTGAACTTGAAGACCGAAAGGTCCCAGGTTCAAATCCCGGGAGCGGAATGAGCTCCCGCTGTTAGCCCCAGCTCCTGCCAACCTAGCAGCTCGAAAACATGCCAATGTGAGTAGATCAATAGGTACCACTCCAGCGGGAAGGTAACGGCGCTCCATGCAGTCATGCCAGTGGCCACATGACCTTGGAGGTGTCTACAGACAACGCCGGCTCTTCGGCTAAGAAATGGAGAAGAACACCAACCCCCAGAGTCGGTCACGACTGGACTTAACGTCAGGGGAAAACCTTTACCATTACCTTTAATACATACTGAATGCAAAAAAAAAATACTAAAAAGAGACTTCCAAATGAAGCCTGAAATCTTTCTTTTGGGCATGTTTTATTTTTTTTCTTTTTCTTTTTTAAAATATTTTTATTGAAGTTTTACCTTATAAGATAGAGTAAATTAACATCAAAAGAATGAGAACATTTGATTGTAAAGAAAGTAAGAAAACTGAGATTAAAAAAGGATCAAAAAGGAAGAGAGAGAAAAACCAAAAACAAAGCTAAAGTGTCCATTTTTATATAAAAAATAAAATAAATAAATCTGAACAAATGGCGATATAAAAATGCAAAAGTACTTGGCAAAGAAACACACCAAAAAGCAAAAGCAAAAAGCATTAGCACTGGCATTAAACACTTCGAATAAGATCGCTAGGTTAGAAGCAGCTGACATTGGTAATGTTCTAACAAAGAACTGCCAAAAGCTGTTAAAGTTAAACTAAACAATCATTGTTGTTCCGGGCATGTTTGATTTTGATTTCTTCGGCAATATAAATATGGACAAGTTATTTACATTTTTTTTACAACGGCAGCCAGAATGGTGTTTGCCAAACTTTGGAAACAAGACTCAATCTCTACTAAAACACAATGGATAGATACAATTATGGAAATAAAAGACATGGACAAGCTGACATATATGTTGAAACAGAATAATGGAAAAGGAATTAAAATGATGGACTGGACAACGTTTGAGAATTATATAAAAGATATCGTCGCCAAAACGCTGCGTTGAGGACGCAAGCGGCAGAGTTTTGTGGGGAAGGAGTTTCCAAGCTCATTCATAGCTATGATAAGTGCCTAGATTTGAATGGCGACTATGTTGAGAAGTGGTATTTGGGTGTGGCTTTCAACTGCATATGGTAAATGTTTTCTCCTATACTTTGTTCATTTTTAATTCCAAAACGTAATCTACTTTCTGGATAGCCCTCGTAAATAAATAACTAATAAATAAAACCCAGAACCTCCACCAGTGGCTGATACCGGATGGCAGTCTGAACCCTGCCACATGCACAACGGAGGACCTTCTCGCAGCCACACCAGTATGTAAAGTTGAGGAAATTTCATTTACAGGAAACATTTGCATGAGACGACATTTTTTTGTGGTACATACTAGATGCAGAACTTGTCCTGCCTCGGGCTGCTGACCAAGTGGGCGTCGATGGTGAGGGCGTTGAGCACCACGGCCGGGTAGATGAAGTACTTCTCCACGCATTGCAGCCAGGCGTAGAGCTTCTCAAACCACATCAGCTGGGCAGCGCCTGAGAACATTGAACGAGGAAGGCAGAGCTGATATTTGAATACATGAACCTGCTGCAACTGGGAGCCTCGCTTCTCCCCAGAATGATGTCACGCAGCCCCCCACCACACACTTACTGCGCACTTCGAACTGGCTGTATTCGCGTGGTTTCAGCACCGGCTGGGAGAGGCAGAACCAGGGCAGCTGTTTACGGAGCTGCGGCAGCAGGTAGTGAGTGACAAAGCCCACCAGGCCCGCCAAGGCATAGAGCACATAACCTAGGACAGACTGAGAAGAACAAAATAAACACACAACCTTATGCATTTTGTACAATCTTAACTCAAAACACTCTTAATTTGGGGTGCTCTTAAGTCAAGGTTCCACTATGCTTCCCTCCTCTTTCCCCAGAGGTACCTCCAGAGCGATGAAGACCGTGCTGGCACTGATCGCAAAGGTCAAGACGGCAATGACCGCACACATCACCAGGTCCGAATGGAGGATCTCCCGCTGGATCACAGCAAAGATAAGATGTGGAGGAAGAAGGGAGCAGGTGAGACGCTGATCTGAACAAATTCCATGCTTCAGAAACAGACAGTGCCCCAAAGAAATATGCCACCAATCCAAACTAAAAAAAATAATAATACCCTATATACTCGAAGATAAGCCGAATACCGGGCAGCGGAGCTTGGAGGCCATGGCTTGCAATATATGATATATTTCCCTCCTCCCTTATCAGTGTGTTTGTTTTTCCAACTGTTTTGAAAAGTAAAATAAGCCCTTGCAAGTCAGGAAGAAGAACCCATTAATCTTATAAAAGCATTTGTCCCTGAAATATTTGTTAATTTCTGCTATAGATATGTAGGCACTTCCCACTGCAAGCCTTTGCAATCCCTATGTACTTAAATATTTGTATCACTCTATATATATGAATTTCCCCTCATATGATTGCAAGTCTTTGCAAATCCTATATACATATAGGTATCTAGAGATTTCCATATAACTGTATGTATCTATGTGGATACATTATTTTTATATATGAACTTTTGCCTCACCTGTTTGCAAATCTTTGCAAATCCTATGCAGATATAATTATCTATATATAGAGAGATGTCTAGCTAGATATATATGAATATAGATACATAGGGCTTGGAAATGCTACAGGGGAAATGCACGCACACACTCACACACACATATATAGATTTCTAGATAGATGCACGAGGGAAATGCACATATATAGAGAGGATCTGAAAACGTTTCAGGGAAAATGCATATGTGAAATTAGTATATATAATTGTAGATCTATATCTAGCTCTGCATTGTTTATATAGGCATTAAATGTTGCCTGTTACTATGTTGGAAGTCGGCCTGAGTCCTCATGGGGAGACAGGACAGGGTACAAATGAAGTTTTATTACTATTATTATTATTATTATTATTACTACTACTACTATTATGTTATTGCTAATACCATGTTGTTTTTGTTGACCCTATTTTTCCACTTACAGAACTAGTTTGCTGTTTTTTCTTTGAAATACGGTAAATATTCAAAAATATTTAACTTGCTGGTGCCTCAATTAATGTAATTTTATTAGTATCTATTTTTATTTTGAAATTTACCGTTAGCTGCTGCTGCATTTCCCACCCTCAGCTTATACTCGAGTCAATAAGTTTTCCCAGTTTTTTATGGTAAAATTAGGTATCTCGGCTTATATTCGGGTCGGCTTATACGGTAATTAAAAAAACCCAAACACTTCTGATCTCAGGAGTTTTGGGTAAGGGATACTTAACTTGTATCTTAATAGGTATATAGGAAAATAATTTTTCATTCAGAAGAATTACAGACAAAGTTACCAGACAAAGTATATAAATATATATTTTTAAAAATATACACTTTGCATTTATTTTACACAATTCTTCAGTTCCATATGTGCTGACAATCTCTGATAAAAAATACTGTGTATACTCGAGTATAAGCCAACCCGAATATAAGCTGAGGCACCTAATTTTACCACAAAAAACTGGGAAAACATTGACTCCAGTATAAGCCAAGATGCCAATAAAATTACATTAACTGAGGCATCAGTAGTTTAAATATTTTTGAATCTTTACATCAAACTGTAATTTAAGATATGACTGTTCAACTCTGATTAAATCATTATTTTCATCTTCTTCAATGTAAATGTGCTTATGTATCCTTTTAATAATCATAGAGTGAAATAATAAATGTAATAATAACAATAAATGCAGTAAAATAATTAATGTAATAATAAATAGAGTAAAATAATAAATGTATTAATATTAAAAAAAATTCCCACTGCTACTCCACTCCACCGATGCACTTACCAGTGAACTACGCAGTTTTTCCGGCAGTGGGTCCTTAATCCCAACCGAGGGGCTCTCGACACTGTGGTCCTCCAAATCAGGGAAGAGCTTGGTTCGGATTAGAGACCTAAACGGCAGAAAGGGAATGCAGCCGGGTGAAACCCCCAAACAACTTGCTCCTGTGTTCACAAACCAGTGATCCCAGCCATGAAAGCCTTTGACAACAACAACAACAACAACAACATAATAATAATAATAATAATTTTATTTTTACCCCACCTCCATTTCCCCGAAGGGACTCGGGGAGGCTAACATGGGGCCAAGCCCAGGTAATCACACCAAAACAGGATAAAATATGTCAATCATACAAAACAGACAAAATAAAACACTATTATCCACAATGACATAATAAAATAGCAAAATAACAAAGATTTTTTTTTCGTGTCACGAGCGACTTGAGAAACTGCAAGTTGCTTGTGGTGTGAGAGAATTGGCCGTCTGCAAGGACATTGCTCAGGGGACATTGCCCGGATGTTTTGATGTTTGGGAGGGTTGTTATATGTATTCCGGGCTGTGGGAGGCTTCTCTCATGTCCCTGCATGGAACTGGAGCTGAGAGAGGGAGCTCATCCGCATTCTCCCTGGGTTGGATTCAAACCTGGCAGCCTTCAGGTCAGCAACCCAACCTTCAAGTCACAAGGCTTTAACCCACTACACCACCAGGGGCTCCAATAACAAGGATGACATAGTAGAATATAATTTAGAAATATAACAAAGGGTTAAACATTATTATTATTATTATTATTATTATTATTATTATTATTATTATTATTATTATTATTCCCCATCCACGGCAGGATACAGACCAGAGGACAGTCGGGTCACTGCTCTGGCGGCTCAGGTGGTAGGAAAGCGCCACGAGAAGACCACAGAAAACAGAGAAGAGGACGGGCACGTGCTGGTCACCCCACGGAGTCTAAAGGCAGGAAGAGAGCAAAAGTGGTTAGGAAATCTTAGATCCCACAAAACCCAGCCTCTTGTTGCCCCATCTAACACTCATGCTGAACAACCGACCACCCAAACTGAGTGCCAGTGATGAACCTGGACTGGTGATGAACACATTCCTAAATTCTGAAAGAAGTAAACCTGCAACAAGCCAGGCATTTCGTATTATAAGGGCTTGTTTGGAAGCCAGAGCCAGTATCTCTCAACGGTGACTTTTCCCACAATGGCTCTCAACATATACTCAGGTAAAAAAGGGTACCTTGATCGCTCCAAGGCAGAAGCCGTACAGAAAGGATGCCACTAGGATGCTGCGCAAGAGAGCAAAGAAGGCAGTGAGGGGGCTGGTGGCAGCTGAGGAAAGAAAAACAGGCAAAGCCCGTAAGTATCGGAGGCATTTGCAGGTGAAAAAAAAAACCCGTATTGAGTCTAATACGCCATTGAATCTAATGCACACCTCAATTGTCAAAACGCTGAAACAAAACAAGTATTTATTTATTCTTTATTTATTTGCGACATTTATATCCTGCCCTTCTCGCCCCGAAGGGGACTCAGGGCAGCTTAAAAGTTATATGTACATACATTAGATTATACGAGGGTTATCCAGAAAGTAGATTACGTTTTGGAATTAAAAATGAACAAAGTATAGGAGAAAACATTTACCATCTGCAGTTGAAAGCCACACCCAAATACCACTTCTCAACACAGTCGCCATTCAAATCTAGGCACTTAGCATAGCGATGAATGAGCTTGGCAACTCCTTCCCCACAAAACTCTGCCGCTTGCGTCCTCAACCAGCCGGTCACCCCTCCCCACAGTTTTGCGGGGAAGGAGTTGCAAAGCTCATTCATTGCTATGATAAGTGCCTAGATTTGAATGGTGACTATGTTGAGAAGTGGTATTTGGGTGTGGCTTTCAACTGCATATGGTAAATGTTTTCTCCTATACTTTGTTCATTTTTAATTCCAAAACGTAATCTACTTTCTGGATAGCCCTCGTGTTATTAGTATAGCATAATACAGTAGAGTCTCACTTATCCAAGCTAAACGGGCCGGCAGAAGCTTGGATAAGCGAATATCTTGGATAATGAAGAGGGATTAAGGAAAAGCCTATTAAACATCAAATTAGGTTATGATTTTACAAATTAGGCACCAAAACATCATGTTATACAACAAATTTGACAGAAAAAGTAGTTCAATACACAGTAATGTTATGTTGTAATTACTCTATTTACAAATTTAGCACCAAAATATCATGATATATTGAAAACATTGACTACAAAAATGGCTTGGATAATACAGAAGCTTGGATAAGCGAGGCTTGGATGAGACTCTACTGTATATCATATATTCTAATCAATGGCCTCCAGGCTCCGCTACCCAGCTTGACGACATTATAAGCCGAGGGAGGCTTTTTCAGCTCAAAAAAAGCGCTGAAAAACTTGGCTTATCTTCGAGTATATACAGTACATAGCACTCAGTTATGACTATTAAATTACAGACGACATCCCTCAAATAGAAGCTCTAGGTGCAGCTCCTGAAAAGCAGCTTATAATGATAATAATATAATAACTTTATTTTTGTATCCCGTCTCCATCTCCCCAAAGGGACTTAGGGCGGCTCACATGCGGACAAGCCCAACCAAGGCAGTTAAAACAAAGCATAAAATTCATAATAACAGATGGACAACACACAAATAACATAGTACAAGCTACCCCTTTGGCTTGGGCTCAGCACTAAGATGACCATATGATGTGAATCTAATATGCATCCTAATTTTGGCAAGATAATTTGGTCTAAAAGGTGAGGCCCGGGCTGTGGCGCAGGCTGGAGAGCAAGCCAGCTGCAAGCAGCTGCAATGAATCATTCTGACCAGGAGGTCATGAGTTCGAGGCCCGCTCGGAGCCTGTCTTTGTCTTGTCTTTGTTCTATGTTAAAAGGCATTGAATGTTTGCCTATATGTGTAATGTGATCTGCCCTGAGTCCCCTTCGGGGTGAGAAGGGCGGAATATAAATGCTGTAAATAAATAAATAAATAAATTTGAGTAAATACAGTAATCTTGAGGGCAAGAGAGATGCCAGTTTGATGCAGCATGGTTTGCGTTCCCTTTTTCTCTGTACCTGTTCCACCGAAGATGTTCATGTCCACCTGCTCCAGAAGGTACATGAAGCAAGTGTTGACCTGGGGGAGAAGTCCAAAGAGGAAGATGGCTGGGAAGCAGAGGGTGAAGACTGAGCAAGACAAAAACAAGAAGGAAAGAAAAGGAGGAAATTAATGTGTTGTCGAAGGCTTTCATGGCCGGAATCACAGGGTTGTTGTGTGTTTTCTGGGCTGTAAGGCCATGTTCCAAAAGCATTCTCTCCTGACGTTTTGCCCACAACCTCTGAGGATGCCTGCTATAGATGTGGGCGAAACGTCAGGAGAGAATACTTCTGGAACATGGCCAGACAGCCTGGAAAACACACAACAACCCTGGAGGAAATTAAGTCAGGGAGGAATTAACTACCCAGATGTTCTGCTTGTTACCAAGAGCATCCTCACCAATCACGACGTCTCGGGCGCAGTAGAAGAAGTCGGCGGAGAAGAGGGTGAGGTCGTAGAAGGCCACGGGCGGGAAGGGCACGGTGCGGGCACAGAGGTCCAGCAGCCAGATGAGCAAGCAAGCCACGCAGAAGTAAACGGGGCGGCTGTAGGCGATGATCCAATTGTGGCCCTGCCGAAAGGAAGGGGATGTCACACCTCAGAATAGTTCACCTTGCTATAGACACCAATCACACACTGGACATTGTCTTTTTATTGAGCAAAGGCAGATATAAATCAAAGCAGGCAGTAAAAAAGTCAATAGAAATCCAATAGTTCGTAAGCCATAATAATCCACAAGTCCATTAGCCAAAACAGTAAACGATAGATCCCAAAGAACAAAGGCACAAGGTTTCAAAGATCCAGGAACAGAAATCTTCTCTAGGCATGAAGCAGAAACATCCACACAGATGAAGCGAGAATTTGCTTTGACAAAAATCTATTCCCCAACACACACTTTTAAAAGCACCCTAGAAAAGCATTTCTCTTTCCTGTGGAGGCCTCTCGCTTACTCGCCAATCTCACACTCCTACGAGGGTGAACTCCTTTCCATAACAGCCGGTCTGCCCTAGATAATTCAAGGTCTTCATTATCTAGCACCTGAACCAGGGCTTGAGACATCTCCTGAGTCACAACAGGGGAGGCAAGCGGTGTGTGTGTCTGCTTCGTGACACACTGTGGTACGCTACCTTCCCACAAATAGGGGCCTGAAGCTCAGAAATGCCCACCAGGCTTTGCATTAATCACACAATACATAATAATAATCTATACCAATAATAAAAGTGAAAATATGCATGTATGTGTCTGGCTCTTACACAGACAGGCTCCCACTTTCATAAATAGCTATAGCTCCCACTACTCAGCAGACTCCAATGATATTGCGGGTTATAGCGAGCGCTGTAAACATGCCCAATGCCCTCCACAAATACCATACTGACCTCCACTAAAGTAAAGGTTTTCATTCAGGGACAATTTCATTCCAGATTTTCTGTTTTTCCTCCACCACAGACATCTCAGTGTTTCTTTCTCTCTCCATTGGAGTAGAATTTGCATGACCCAACCCACTGCCTCTCCCATAACCCTTTCCTATTCTTTTCTATGGCACACAGCAAACAGAGAAATTGATCAGCAACTGATCAATTTGGGCTGGCCTTTGGAGAGACAGCTATTGGATGACCAGCCTCATTATAATTCTATTCTGAATGTTATTAGGTTCCTTTCACTGGGGTATTTTAATCTAATGATTTTATCTTATATTGCTGCTATAGTCCTCCCCCCACCTTTGAAGTTGACTGAATTGCATTGGTGGTTGTTTGATATTATTACTGTTGTATTAACCTTTGTTTTAACTTCTGTTTTATCATCTTCTTGTGTTTTAAACTGTGTATATTGTTAATGTATTTGCGTTGTTACTTTTGTAACACTGTGAGCCGCCCCGAGTCCCCATGGAGAGATGGTGGAGGGGTATAAATAAAGTTTTATTATTTATTATTATTAACTGAACAATACTGGAGAGGTTTGGGGAGAATTCGCCACAATTTATAGGACTTGTAGGGACTGGGATGTATAGTTCACCTGCCATACAATAGCACTCTGAACCCCCTGAAGTCCACACACTAAAAATGCAACTTGCCTACCCATATTAATCTCATTCCTGGCCAGTTTCTTGACAATTGGGTACTCACATGCATGGGGGAAGCTGCATCTGGCTGGACACTCTGCGGGAAAAACAAGCAGGATTAAGTATTAGTAGCAGCAATGCAATAGGGGACAAATTCTAACCCTTAAATTAAAAGGAAAAAAATAGGATAATAATACAGGAAAAAATGGTCTCACCTTCAGCAAGGAATACTGGCAACTGGCAATGACCAGGCAGAACTGGAATACCCAAATGTCCCGGAAGAAGCCCTGCAGGAGGAGGAGGTAGCCAAGGAAGGCCACCAGGCTCACCAGCAGCACCACAAAGATGTTCTCGATCACCCGGCGGTTCCTGGGAGGGGTGGAAAGAGACCTGTTTACAACTGAGGTGGCTTTTGAAGAGTAGGCACAAGAGAGCCAGGACATTATCCAAGCAAAGCTCTCACCGGTCCAGCAGAGCCAAAAGAGCCAGCCGGTCGTAGCGCACCCGCATCCAGCGCCCGGGCAGCACCCAGAACTTGTAGTACTGGCGTGGGTGGCACTTGTCCTCGATCATGAGCGTGTTCTCCTGCGACTCGTGCAGCGACTCCTGATCCAGGAGATCGAACTAAGAACAGACCAAAACTAGTTAAGATACCTTGTTTATTTTCTTCTCTCCTTCTGAGGCCACGGCATTGACATGGGATGGAGAGAAGGCTTCTCATTGGCTTCTAAACCAATGCAAGATGGTTTATTTTATTTTCTCCTTCTGAGGCCATGGCATTGAGTTGGGATGGTCTTTCACTGGCTTCTAGGTCTATGCATGATGGCTTCCTCTTTTCTCCTTCAGGATGGATCTACACTACCATATAAAATCCGGATTATTTATTTATTTACTTTTACACATTTATATCCTGCTCTTCTCACCCCGAAGGGGACTCAGAGCGGCTTACACATCAAATGAACATACAATATATTATTAGCATAGCACAATGTAAGCATTCAATTACTATATTGTACTATATCATATGGTAATATTATCAGTAATATTACATTTAATATCTATATATATAAAAGAGTGATAGCATCACGGCGATTCACAAAACAACAAAACTACAGGCCCCCCAACCTCAAAATTTGACAACACAACCCATCATCCACGCCTCAAGGTTGATACAACAAAAAGAAAAGAAAAATAAAGTCCTAATTAGAGGGAGAGCAATAATTTTTTTTATCCAATTGCTGCCAGTTAATCTCTGCCCACTTGGTTGCCTAGCAACCAAGGGACAGCCAGGTTTCAGTTAGGGGACAGGCAGATTTAGGCCTCACTTAGACTTCTTCCACAGATTATCTAATTTGCACTGGATTATATGGCAGTGTAGACTCAAGGCCCTTCCACACAGCTATATTACCCATTTATAATCTTATATTATCTGCTTTGAACTGGATTATCTTGACTCCGCACTACCATATAATCCACTTCAGTGTGCATTTTATACAGCTGTGAAGAAGGGGCCTCAGATAATCCAGTTCTGAGCAGATAATATAAGATTAGAAATATACAGTAGAGTCTCACTTATCCAACGTAAACAGGCCGGCAGGATAAGTGAATATGTTGGATAATAAGAAGGGATTCAGGAAAAGCCAATTAAACATCAAATTAGGTAATCGTTATACAAATTAAGCTCCAAAACATCATATTATACAACAAATTTGACAGAAAAAGTAGTTCCATGCGCAGTAATGCTATGTAGTATTTACAGTAGAGCCTCACTTATCCAACACTCGCTTATCCAACGTTCTGGATTTTCCAACGCATTTTTGTAGTCAATGCTTTCAATATATCGTGATATTTTGGTGCTAAATTCATAAATACAGTAATTACTATATAGCATTACTGTGTACTGAACTACTTTTTCTGACAAATTTGTTGTCTAACATGATGTTTTGGTGCTTAATTTGTAAAATCATAACTTAATTTGATGTTTAATAGGGTTATCCTTAATTCCTCATTATCCAACATATTCGCTTATCCAACGTTCTGCCGGCCCATTTATGTTGGATAAGTGAGACTCTACTGTACTGTATTTACAAATTTACCACTAAAATATCACAATGAATTTAAAACACTGACTACAAAAACATTGATTATGAAAAGACAGACTGCGTTGGATAATCCAGAACATTGTATAAGCAAATGTTGGATAAGTGAGATTCTTCTTTAATATGAAATAATTACTGGGATAGAATAATGCAGAACAATATAATCTCTAAAACCAGGACAGTAAATAAACAGGGGAATTCCACACAGGAAACAATCAGGGCCAGCTAACACCTCCCAACAAAGTATTCCCATCATCAAAGTCTGGCAAATCCTGTTTTCTCAGGGCCACAGACAATAGAAGCACATAAAATATCGCAAACAACACCACTCTGAAAACAAGGGAATTCCAGACAGGAAACAATCAGGGCCAGCTAACACCTCCCAACAAAGTATTCCCATAATCAAAGTCTGGAAAATCCTCTGTTTTCTCAGGGCCACAGACAGTAGAAGCACATAAAATATCGCAAACAGCACCACTCTGAAAACAAGGGAATTCCAGACAGGAAACAATCAAGGCCAGCTAACACCTCCCAACAAAAAATTCACTCAGGGAGGAAACAGCCAGGCTTTAAAGCTGCAAGGCCATTACATCCTAATCATTTTTCCTAATTGCAGCATTCATACTTGCCTCCAACAAACAAAAAAAACCAATCAGAAATATTGTATATTCACAACCTTTAGGAAATAATATCCCCTGATGGCACAGCGTGTTAAAGCGCTGAGCTGCTGAACTTCTGGACCGAAAGGCCACAGGTTTGAATTGGGGGAGCGGAGAGAGCCCCCGCTGTTAGCCCCAGCTTCTGCCAACCCAGAAGTTCGAAAACATGCAAATGTGAGTGCATCAATAGGTACTGCTCCGGCGGGAAGGTAACGCTGCTCCATGTAGTCATCCCACATGACCTTGGAGGAGTCTACGGACAACGCCGGCTCTTCGGCTTAGAAATGGAGATGAGCACCAACCTCCAGAGTAAGACACGACTGGACTTAATGTCTGGGGAAAACCTTTACCCTTGACCTTAACTACCACCAATTCCTCAATTCTTTATTTCCCATACCACCAGACTTCGCCACAGCAATGCGTGGCCGGGCACAGCTAGTATAATATATAATTAACATTATTATATTGTATTATTAGTAGTACAATATTGTATTCCATTATATTATCAATATTAAATGTATATACAATATATTATATATTTATTATTATATTATCTGCTTTGAAATGGATTATATGGCAGTGTAGACTCAGATACTCCAGTTCAAACTAGATAATCGGATTATCTGATCTAATAATCTGGATTATATGAGTCCACACTGCCATATAATCCGGTTCAAAGCAGATAATCTGATATTTATTTGGCGGTGTAGAGGGGCCTCATATAAACCAGTTCAATGCAGATACAGTAGAGTCTCATTATCCAAGATTCGCTTATCCAACGTTCTGGATTATCAAAGCAGATAATATCTATTATCTGCTTTGATAATCTGGATTATATAGCAGTATAGATCCAGCCTATAATCCAGTTCAAAACAGATAATCTAGTTTTATATATGGCAGTGTGAATCCAGCCTTAGAAAACACATTCCTTTGCTGTAATTATTTCATCATCTCTCTAGCTAGGGACAAAAGGCATGGTGTCCTGAGTTGGTTTAAACATCTGATTTTAAAGTAAATATGATTTTAATGTTTAATGTTTGTGTATATTTATAATTATTTTATGTCCTAGCATGGAATGCTCGCCATATATATCTTGTGCTCCACCCTGAGTCCCCTTCGAGATGAATGTTTCAAATAAAGAAATTTTAAAAATTCTATCATTATGCACAACAGCAACAAAATCTTGGATAATTTACAAGCAATTGAAACACCCAGTTTTGTATACACAAATCCAACCATTATACCATGCTGGCTCTGGATCTTTTTTATTTTAATATTATTTCCATCCTGTCTTTGCAAACTAGGCAGGCCAAGCTGCTTATGTGAAATATCAAATCAATACTGAGCAATCTGAGCACTGTTTTCACCTCAGGAATCTCCAGCGGCACCCTCCGCACCTGCATGCCCTGGAGGACCACGGGTCGTGGCTGCAGCAGCGTCAGGGCCGGGGTCCCTTCGGGGACCTCTGCGGAGTTGAAGCTGGAGGAGTGCGAATGCCTGTCCCTGCCAAAGCAAAAGGGGAAGCGGTGGGAAGGCTGCATTTATGGAACCCCCAGAGAAAGACTCCCCAATCCCTAATTTACCACAACACCCAGGTGAAGGGCCATGAGAGCAGTTCAAGAAAGACTCACCAGCCGCTGTTGGTGGCGTGGTCCATGCTGACTTGCTGGCCCACTGGGTTCTCGTAGCCACCTCCCGCTAGACCAAACGTATACGACCGTCGGACTCCTGGTGAATGGGAGAAAAAAAAGAGAGAAATATTGGGATGTTTGTGTTGTGCGTTTGAGTTGCAGAACACATGCCGAACACATCTTTATCTTACATACTAGGCCTGTGCAATCAATGAAAAAAATGTTTCAATACTCATTAGTAAATTATGTAAACACACATGCATATATACATATGTACAATATAATTTACAATAATATATTATAATATATATATTAATAATATTATTTTGTAATACAATAGAATACTAATAATACAATATAATAATATTAATTATATATTATATATTACATGTATATTATTAATAATATTACAATATATATAATAGGTAAAGGTAAAGGTTTCCCCTGACGTTAAGTCCAGTCGTGACCGATTCTGGGGGTTGGTGCTCATCTCCGTTTCTAAGCTGAAGAGCCGGCGTTGTCCGTAGACACCTCCAAGGTCATGTGGCCACTGGCATGACTGCATGGAGCACTGTTACCTTCCCGCTGGAGTGGTACCTATTGATCTACTCACATTTGCATGTTTTCGAACTGCTAGGTTGGCAGGAGCTGGGGCTAACAGTGGGCGCTGATTCCGCTCCCGGGTTTTGAACCTGGCACTTTTCGGTCCGCAAGTTCAGCAGCTCAGCGCTTTAACACACTGTGCCACCAGTACAATACAGTAATGTATTGCCAGTACAGGGTTCCCTCTTATTGCGGGGGGTTAGGTTCCAGGACCACCCGCAATAAGTGAGAATTTTAATATTTATACATTATTTTAGTAGTTATATGCTATTTTAAGTCTTTATCAACTAATTGTGTTTTGATAAATCATCTCCTTCTCCTCCCGTTGCCGCTTGGGCTCTTTTTATCTCCCTTCGGCTTCTCTTTCCTCCCTTCCTTAGGCTGTAAATTGTGATTTCTTATGATTTATTGAAAAACCGCACAAAAGCGAATCCGCGAAAAGTGAACCACGAAGTAGTGAGGGAACACTGTATTGTGCTATGCTAATAATATAATATTGTATGTAAATTTAATTTGTAAGATGCTCTGACTTCCCTTCGGGGTAAGAAGGGCGGGATATAAATGTATTAAATAAATAAATAATAATAAATAAATTAGGGGACGGTGGTGGCTTTGATTATGTTTTTCTTCTTGGCAGAAGGGGGTTGCTTTGGGGTCCCTTCCAAGTCTAGAATTCTATTATTCTAACAGCAGTCCAATACTACCAGGTGCTTGAGGCAATGCATCCCTGGCTTTCCCTCCGCTGAACCCCACTCACCACTCTCGTCGTAGAAATAGTGAACCGCCCCTTCCGAGGTGTCGTCAAAGTTGCAGGCTTCGTGGATGGCGCCGCGTGGAAGCAGGAGGGAGCTGGCGAACTGCAGGGCCGAGGGGAGGGTGAGCGCCCGGGAATGCGAGGAGGCACGGCCCCGCTGCAAATCCTGGAGGCTGCACAAGAGGGGAGGCAGGGAGTGAAAAGCTACATCAATAATACCAATAATAATAATAATAGAGCTGACAGCTGGCACAACAAAACATTGCATGGGAAGTTCCTTGACAAAATTGAAAGCAAGGCTGACAAGGAGAAGACCTGGCTATGACTCACGAATAGGACCCTGAAGAATGAGACAGAAGGCCTGATACTTGCAGCCCAGGAGCAAGCCATCAGGACAAAGGCAATTAAGGCCAAGATCGAAAAATCAGCCAAAATGCAGACTGTGCAAGGAAGCCGATGAAACCATTGATCATCTCCTCAGCTGCTGTAAGAAAATCGCACAGACTACAAACAGAGGCACAACTATGTGGCCCAAATGATTCATTGGAACTTATGCCTCAAGTACCACCTCCCAGCAGTAAAGAACTGGTGGGATCACAAACCTGCAAAAGTATTGGGAAATGAGCACGCAAAGATACTGTGGGACTTTCGAATCCAGACTGACAAAGTTCTGGAACACAACACACCAGACATCACAGTTGTGGAAAAGAAAAAGGTTTGGATTATTGATGTCGCCATCCCAGGGGACAGTCAGATTGACGAAAAACAACAAGAAAAACCCAGCCGCTATCAGGACCTCAAGATTGAACTTCAAAGACTCTGGCAGAAACCAGTGCAGGTGGTCCCGGTGGTGATGGGCACACTGGGTGCTGTGCCAAAAGATCTCAGCCGGCATTTGGAAGCAATAGACATTGACAAAATCACGATCTGCCAACTGCAAAAGGCCACCCGACTGGGATCTGCACGCATCATCCGAAAATACATCACACAGTCCTAGACACTTGGGAAGTGTTCGACTTGTGATTTTGTGATACGAAATCCAGCATATCTATCTTGTTTGCTGTGTCATACTATGTCGTTGTGTCAATAATAATAAAAACTTTATTTATAATCCACCTTCTCTCCCTGAAGGGACTCAGGGCAGTTTACAAAAATAACCAAATTGGAAAACATTCAATGCCCAACAAATAACAACAATCACAGCAAAACAAAAAAATAATAATAAAATAAGCACAATATAACTTATAGGGCCAAATAACATAGAAAACAACGTTAGAGAGAGGGCTTACCTGGGTGGGGATCCCATCACCGAAGATGGGGGTGTGGGATTGCTGCCCGCGTTGTGACGCCGTCTCATGGCCTGCATGCGTTTTGCGCTGTTTGATCGGTCAGGCTTGGGACCATCTTCCCCTGCAGTAGCAATAATAATTCACTTATTTCATTTTAGGAGTCTGGGGCTGACAAAATAATCTGCTTTCCATTTCCCAAAAGGTTATGGCATCATTTTTCAAAAGGTTGTGACTTCTAACAAGGTCATGCTTTTCCAAAGATCATACAAATCTCCAAAAGTTTATAGAGATTTCCATTTTTTCAAAGGGACTACTACATTTAGGAGACTTATGTTGGGGCAAGCGGGCTTATTAACAAAAGACCCTCCCCATAAATGTATAGCAGAGTAACTTATTAGCAGCAGCGTGACCCAGCACCAGTAGCCACAAGTGTTAAAAAAGAATAAAGACACACAGATCAATGTTATCTCTTCCTTAGGAGGCTTTTCTTTATAATAAAATAATATAGTTGCACTATATTATTGTATTTACTTATAATATTGATAATAATATTATAATGTAATACAATATTATACTAATTAATAATATAATATATAATTATATATTATATATTAAATGTAATATTACTAATAATATTACCATAAAATTATATAGTACAATATAGTAATTTAATTGCTTATATTGTGCTATGCTAATAATATATTGTATGTTCATTTGATTTGTAAGCCGCTCTGAGTCCCCTTCGGGGTGAGAAGAGCGGCATATAAATGTAGTAAATAAATAAATAAATATTTACAAGAACAAGGTTTCCATAACCTTGCTCCTTGTCTCCTGTGTCAATATAACAATTTAATAATATATAATACTCATATTATGCTATACTAATAATTTATTTTTTAATTTATTTTATTTCCATCATTTCTATCCTGCAATTCTCACCCGAAGGGACTCAGGGCGGCTTACAAAACTGGCAGAATTTGATGCCAATACACAACAATACAAAAGAATAAAACATAAGCACTTAAAAACAGATTAAAAACAATACAAAATACTTGTATATATATATATATATATATATATATAATATATTATATTATAATATCATACAAGAATACATATTAAAATTGCATGTTTATATTATATTACATGTAATATTAGTAATAATCTTGCAATATAGTGGTATAGTACAATATAGTAATACAAAGTGCTTATATTGTGCTATGCTAATAATATAATATACTGTATGAACATATAACTTGTAAGCCGCCCTGAGTCCCCTTTGGGGTGAGAAGGGCGGGATATAAATGTCGCTAATAAACAAATATCAAATAATAACACAAATAAACAGCAGACTTCACACTAGAGTTTTACACAGAAGGCCTTTAACCTGGGGCTTCTCTCATTGAAGCTTCTCACACCAGGCCTACTTCACACAGAGGCCTACCTCACACTGAGGCATTCTCTCACTGAGGCTGACTAGGACAACACTAGCTTTGACCCACTAACTTCAGCCTACTCACTCTCCTGAGAACAACACCAGTTTATTCACATTGGTTCACATTATTGTAATTAAAAATACCTAGTTAATTAATTAATTAAGTTTAACTTACCCCCTCCAACCGCCCCTTCGGCCTGCAGCTCCCCTCTCCAACCCGGTTGGTTGGCCGACTGGCTGCGCACGGTACTGGCTGATTCTTGCTCCACGGTCAGCCTCCCTGCGTGGGCCTCCAAATCCGACTTGGAGATGGTGAGGGAGCCCAGGAGCTTCCCATCGGCCACGTGGTTGCCGTCCATGCTGAGCACCCGGGCGTGGGTCTTGGCGCTGGCGGTGCTGCCTGTCCGCTGGGCGTAGTGGGAATGTTTGGGCAGAAGGGCGGCACCTTCGGGGGGCGGCGGTGGCGGGGGTTTGGCCTCGGCCATAGAGTGGCCCTGCTTGCCGTGCTGGGAGGGCGGGTGGCGCTCAGGGGAGTAGCAGGAAGTGCTGGAGGAAGTGTCGGAGCTGTAGTTGTGCTGGGAGTGCAGGCTGGAGGCCCGGCTTAAGTCACTGCAGTCGCTGGAATCCTCATCCGCGAAAAAGCCTTCCGCATAGGCCTTGCTGTCCAAGAGAGTCCGCATGGGCAAGTAGGCACTGCCGTGTTTGCGGGAGAGGTGCCGGCGGCCATTGAGGCCCAGCTCCTTGGGGCGGACTACTTGCTCCGGCTCGGGGCCGCCCCACAGTTCCCCATCACCTTTGACAGTTTCTAGGGAGTTGAGAGTGTTCTGCGTGTCGAAGCTCAGCTCCCCGAGGAGGCCCAGCTCCGGAGACCGCAGCAGCTCGCTGTCCGAAAGGGCATCCGTATCGCTGCCTCCGTCTGGCGGCGGAGACATGCCGATCCCTGGCTCCTTCCCTGGGGGGCCCTCCCCGGCGCCCACCCCCAAAGAGGGGCTGTCCAAGTGCGTGGAGTTGGTCTTCTCGCTGCGGTAGCTGCTCAAAGTGCTGGGCGTCTCTTTGTCGGTGCCGCTGAAGCAGCTGTCAGAGGAGCCGGCCTTGAGAGGACGCTCCGGCCGAGGCTCCAAAGGCTGGTACTCCGTTCCAGAGCGGCGCTTCTCTCGCCGGCTCCCGGTCTCCGGCAAGGCCAGGCTCAGGAAGCTCTGGCTGAGCTCCTCGCTTAAGCTGCTCTTGATCAGAGGGCTCAGCGGCGTGTCCCCCACACTCTCAGACTCGCTAGCGGTCCAGTGGGGTGCTTGCAATCCTGCCCCGGCCGGAGGAGACTGTTCTGAGGAGTCTGTGCTCTGGATTGAGGTCTGGATGGGGAGTGCAGGAGGGAGCTTTCGGCCGCTGGGTGCGGGCTCCATCTTAGGAAGAGGCAGGAGGCTGCTACTTGCAGCTTCCAGGTCGGTAGGTACTGCTGAAACATCACCAACTTCAGAGGAAGAAAAACAGAGGGTTAGGTTGGCGTCCACAAGAGAAAGGGCCTTCTTGGTGGTGTCACCAAAGTGAATTTTCCCTCCCGTTGATTTGTGGCTTGCTACATTTAGACAGGTCTCCTATGTGAGTTCTTATTTATTTATATATATTTTTGAAATTTCAAGTATTTATGTATATATGTATGTATGTATTACCCTGTTTCCCTGAAAATAAGACATCCCCAAAAAATAGGACCTAGTAGACGTTTTGCTGAATTGCTAAATATAAGGCCTCCCCCGAAAGTAAGACCTAGCAAAGTTTTTATTTGGAAGCATGCCCGGCACCTGCTTCCAAATAAAACAGCACACCAAAGCATGCAGGATTGGTAAATGTACATACCAGCTGTACATGGAAATAATGGTAGTAACAAGAAATTCTTGATAGGATTTACAGTTTGTCCGGTTATGTTGATTTGTGATGACAACTACTGTACAGTATATAATAAATGTTCATTTTTTTGTTCAATAATAAATGTGAATTCTTCTTCATGGAAAAATAAGACATCCCCTGAAAATAAGACCTAGCACACCTTTGCTTATCCAACACAGCCTGCCTTTTTGTAATCAATATTTTTGTAGTCAATGTTTTCAAAACAATGGAATGTTTCGGTGCTAAATTTGTAAATACAGTAATTACTACATAATGTTACCATGTAGTCAACTGCTTTTTCTATCAATTTGTTGTAAAACATGTTTTGTTGCATAATTTGTAAAATCATAATATAATTTGATGTTTAATAGGCTTTTCCTTAATCCCTCATTATCCAACATTTTTGCTTATCCAACGTTCTGTTTATCCAACGGCCTGTTTATGTTGAATAAGCAAGACTCTACTGTATTATTATTTCCAAAGCGTACACATTATAACATGACTATTGGTACATAAAGTCACTAATTAACAGTAGTATTTTTTTATTTATTTGGACTCAGAGCAGCCTCACATATTGTCAACAACTCAATGGCTTAAAATAACATACAGTTGGTAAACATTTACATTAAAGACCAGAGAATTAATAACATATAAAAACAATTACATCCGTTATTAAAATTACATAATCCAAAGAAATACAAGAAAGAATGTACTGAGTTAAAAGGGCGGAAACAGAAAGCATATGTATACTTATCTATACAATGACAAAGGATAAATTAAAAGGAAAAAAATAAAAATAAAAAGGGCCACTTTACAGGTTCTGGAAGTACAGTAAAGTCTCACTTGTCCAACATAAACGGGCCGGCAGAACGTTGGATAAGTGAATATGTTGGATAATAAGGAGGGATTAAGGAAAAGCCTATTAAACATCAAATTAGTTTATGATTTTACAAATTAAGTACCAAAACATCGTGTTATACAACAAATTTGACAGAAAAAGTAGTTCAATACGCAGTAATGCTATGTAGTAATTACTGTATTTACGAATTTAGCACCAAAATATCACGATGTTTTGAAAACATTGACTACAAAAATACGTTGGATAATCCAGAATGTTGGATAAGTGAGACACTACTGTAACAGGAAAATCATAGCAACTGTGTATATGTGTGTGTCTATATATATAGATATAGATAGAGAGAGAGAGAGAGAGAGAGAGAGAGAGAGCGCATTGTGTTTGATTTTTTTTCTTCTCTCTTTCATCTCCTTTCTTGTCTCTTATTGTTCGTCTCTGTTCACTGTCTTAGTAATGGACTATAATATTCTCAGTCCATTACCATCACACCAATCTTTCTCACTGTCTTAAGACATATTGTTCACTTGCTTTTATTGTATTAAGAAAATAAAATAATTATCGTAAATGTAACAAAGTTGCTTACAAATCCTGCAATAATAATGATTTTTTAAAAAGGAAGCGGAGTGGAATAAGAAGCAAAGTTATAGAAGCAAAATTCATAATTCTACTTGTTTTCCTATCGTATTTGTAAGCAGAAGAAACAACAAGGGCCTACCACAGTTCTCAGGCGAACAGCGCTGAAGCATCTCCCGATCGGCTGCAGTGACGATAACGTTGTTGCTTCCTTGCTCACGCACTAGCTCTTTGATGTCTATGGGAAAAAGAGTGTAAACCTGAGCAAAGTAAACCCCCTAGAGTCATTGCTTCCCACCAAATTTTAGGAAGGGATTAGCCAGAAAGAAGAAAAGGAGGGAAGCACACACAGATTTAGAATATCAAGACTGTTCACTATAGAAAGGAGTATTTATTGCACTGCACTCCGCACAAGCTGTTTTCTGAAAATCTGGAAAGGTGGACTGTGTCTCAATTTGTACTTACCTCTTGCTGGACCACCATCCTCCAAGTGCGGTAGAAGATCCTAGGGAAGAAACAGGTTTGAATTACTCTTTCACAAAAGGATCACAAGCTGGGATTCTATGTAAGTATGAACTAAAGCTAACCAGTCCCTATGGAAGCTTTGTCCTTTTGGGTCAACAAAAGTCAGAATCACCAGATAAGGAAGCTTCTCATTTCAAGCCCAAAAGAACCATTGAAATAATAAGTTTAGAAATATTCTTTTGGACTACAACTCTCTCAAAATCTCAGTATCTTAGAGGGGATTGTGGGAGTTGTGGCTCCAAAGGATAATTATTTCCAAGCTCAGGTCTAGGATGTGTTTTTAAAAATGTTTTTATGGATTTAACGGCATTATTTTTAATATTAAGGGGTGATGGGACCCTTGTTTTCCATTGCTAATCTTCAACCTGGAGAAAGAGGCCCAACCAAGTTCCCTCCTTCTTACCATGACCTGATTGAAGCCAAACACAGAATGCTGGGAGCTGCAACGCACCGGAGGCGTGGAACTGACTTTGCGGAAAACTGTCATCTCCACCCCACCTGGGTCTCTGTAAGGAGAAAGAAGACAAATGCAAACATAAACCAAGCCCAACATGTATAGCAAAAAATGACAATGAGATACCTCAGTTCCATAGGGCTGAGAAGTGATACGGTATTGTTCCTTCTCAGGCATGTTTAAATATTGGAAAGGATGTCAGGTTTTGTTGTCGAAGGCTTCATGGTCGGAATTACTGGGATGCTTTGAGTTTTTCGGGGTGTATGACCATGGTCCAGTAGCATTCTTTCCTGACATTTTGCCTGCATCTGTGGCAAGCATCCTCAAAGGTTTGTTCAGAGGTCTGTTAGAAATGAGGAAAGTGGAATGTGCTTCTGGAACATGGCCATACAGCCCAGAAAACTCACAGAAACCCAGTGCTAATCAAGCTTGCTAACTCCAACATTTGCACTTGCTTAAAAACAGGGGAATTCCAGACAGGAAACAATCATGGCCAGCTAACACTTCCCAACAAAGAATGCCCCCAGGCAGTAAGCAGCCAGGCCTTGAAGCTGCAAGGCTTTTCAATGCTACTCAAGGTGACCAACTGAAACATTTAGACTTGCCTCCAAACAGAGCAGAGTTCTTTCTCCCACTCTGGACATTTCACAGATAAATACATATACACTCCACTTGCCTCACTACCAACAGACCTCTGAACAAGCCTCTGAGGATGTTTGCCACAGATCCATGTGAAACGCCACTAAAGAATGCTACTAGAACATGGCCATACAGGCCAAAACTCTCACAGCAACCTGGATGTCAGATTGGTTTCTACAGCTCTAGAGATCTGACTCAGTTGATTCAAACTGCAGAAGAGATTCCATCCATACATTAGCAAGAACTAACTAACGGCAAAGCTTGTTTGGCAGTGGATTATTCAGCCTTGGAGTTTCCTTCCCTGGAGATTTTTTTTATGAAAGTCTAGTCGGCTCTCTGTTGGGAGGGCTTTGATGGTGTCTTCCTACCTGGAAGAATGGGTTTTGGTCTGGATGGCCCTTGGGGTCCTCCCAGTTCTATGATTTCACAATGCTACACACCTGGCCAAGTTGCCATCATCCGCTGTAGCCCCATCCTCGGTCTTGGCTGCCTCTGCCAGGGCCGAGTTCTTCTCCACAATCTCTCCCTGGTCGAACATGGTGTGCAGGCGGTAGTTGATGGTCTTGACCGTGGTGAAGAAGGTGGCCACCACGGCACAATACACGCCAGCCACAAAAATGCTGGGAGGCATCACCTGCCGTGAAGAATAATAAATGCAAGGAAATAGATTCCAGGCTCACTGGCAGGATTGATTGACAAATGACAGCCAAGTTGTTTTCAATACAACATCTGTCAATATAATTCTTATGCCAAAATACCTTATATGGGTATTCTCTTTGACCTGAAAAAATACAGTATATTATATTATTATCCATGCTAATTATTATTATTATTATTATTATTATTATTATTATTATTATTATTTCTACTCCCTGAAATAATCAAAAAGGAAACTCTGGCTTCTGGTTTGACAGCTAACAGTCCAGACTGAAACATGAGGCCTTCTGAGCTACTCACCCACCTGCCTTGAAATTTAACCTGCATTTAACTGTATCCTGTGTCCAATTTCTTATTTCACCAGGGCAAGTCAATTTAAAGAAAATGGCACAGACTAGAAAGGCAAACAGTGAATAGCAATGGGATTGATTGATGCAAGGTGACATTTCAAGCTCTTTCAAACATTCCTTCATGTGGAAAGCTTACAATTACAAATGTGAGCAATTTTGTGTGTTTTGAAAGGGAACAAAGAAATGGGAATACCAACAGGGATGGCAAATCCCATTCCATGTGGCAGATTGGGGTTGGACTGCATGGCCCACGAGGTGGAATGCCGCAGGGTTCTGGGCCCGGTTCTGTCTAACATCTTTATTAACAACTTAGACGAAGGGTTAGAAGGCACGATCATCAGGTTTGCAGACGACACCAAACTGGGAGGGATAGCCAACACTCCAGAAGACAGGAGCAGAATTCAAAACGATCTTGACAGACTAAGAGATAGGTCGAAACTAACAAAATGAACCTCAACAGGGACAAATGCAAGATACTTCACTTCGGCAGAAAAAATGGAATGCAAAGATACAGAATGGGGGACGCCTGGCTTGACAGCAGTGTATGCGAAAAAGACCTTGGAGTCCTCGTGGACAACAAGTTAAACATGAGCCAACAATATGATGCGGCTGCTAAAAAAGCCAATGGGATTTTGGCCTGCATCAATAGGAGTATGGTGTCTAGATCCAGGGAAGTCATGCTCCCCTCTATTCTGCCTTGGTCAGACAACACCTGGAATACTGTGTCCAATTCTGGGCACCGCAATTGAAAGGAGATATTGACAAGCTGGAAGGTGTCTAGAGGAGGGCAACTAAAACAATTAAGGGTCTGGAGAACAAGCTCTATGAGGAGCAGCTTAAAGAGCTGGGCATGTTTAACCTGCAGAAGAGAAGGCTGAGAGGAGACATGATAGCCATGTACAAATATGTGAGGGGAAGTCATAGGGAGGAGGGAGCAGGCTTGTTTTCTGCTGCCCTGCAGACTAGGACACAGAAAAATGGCTTAAAACTATAGGAAAGGAGATTCCACCTGAAAATTAGGAAGAACTTCCTCACTGTGAGAGCAGTGGAACTCTCTCCCCCGGGGTGCTTTGAATGAGATTTTCCTACTTCTTGCAGGGGGTTGATTGATGCAAGGTGACATTCCAAGCTCTTTCAAACGTTCCTTCATGTGGAAGGCTTACAATTACAAATGTGAGCAATTTTGTTGTCAAAGGCTTTCATGGTTGGGATCACAGGGTTGTTGTATGTTTTCCGGGCTGTATGGCCATGTTCCATAAGTATTCTCTCCTGACGTTTCACCCACATCTATGGCAGGCATCCTCAGAGGACAAAACGTCAGGAGAGAATACTTCTGGAACATGGCCATACAGCCTGGAAAACATACAACAACCCTGTGAGCAATTTTGTGTGTTTTGAAAGGGAACAAAGAAATGGGAATACCAACAGGGATGGCAAATCCCATTCCATGTGGAGTTGGACTGCATGGCCCATGAAGTCTCTTCCAACTCTATGATTCTATGATTTTAACCAGGGGTCCCCAAACTAAGGCCCGGGGGCCGGATGCGGCCCTCCAAGGTCACTGACCTGGCCCCCGCCTTCAGTTTTAGACTTAGGCTTGCCCAAAGTCCGAAATGACTTGATGGCACAACAACAACAATCCTACTTAACTTGACTATCTCTTTGGCCAGAAGCAGGCCCACACTTCCCATTGAAATCCTGATAGGTTTACACAGTATGTTGGTCAAAATTGTTTTTATTTTGAAATATTGCATTGTTCTTTAATTTACTAATACTGTGCAATCCTAATAATATAATATATTGTGTATACATATAATATTGATAATAATATTATAATGTAATACAATATAATATTTATTTATTTATTACAGTATTTCTACCCCACCCTTCTCACCCAATAGGGGACTCAGGACGGCTAATAATAATAATACAATATAATAATATTGTATAATATAATAATATTAATTATATATTAGCCCGGGGCTGTGGCGCAGACGGGAGAGCAATGAGTCACTGACCAGGAGGTCATAAGTTCGAGGCCCGCTCGGAGCTATGTTGTTCGTCTTTGTCCTGTGTTAAAAAGGCATTGAATGTTTGCCTAATATGTGTAATGTGATCCGCCCTGAGTCCCCTTCGGGGTGAGAAGAGCGGAATATAAATGATGTAAATAAATAAATAAATAAATAAATAATATATCAAATGTAATACTAATAATAGTGACACAGTACAATATAGTAATATATAATGCTAATATTGTGATACGCTAATAATATAATATATTGTATGTACATAGTAAGCTGCTCTGAGTCCCCTTCGGGGTGAGAGAGGGTGGGGTATAAATGTAGTAAACAAACAAACAAACAAATACATAATTGTTCTTGGGGTTGTTTTTTTTTTTTTGCACTACAAATAAGACATGTGCAGTGTGCATAGGAATTTGTTTGTATAGTTTTAATGATAATTTGGCCCCTCAACAATCTGAGGGGCCATGAACCGGCCCTCCACTTAAAAAGTTTGAGGACCCCTGATTTTAACAGTGCAATGGCTGGACACATACAGACGTCTCGGCGCAGACTCACCATGTAGAGCAGAAAAGGGAAGATGAGCAAGAAGATCCAGGTGTAGAGGTGGAAGCAGTTGGAGAAGGTGCTCTGGTGCGGGTCGAAGAACCAGCCGCCGGTCAGCGAGGCCCAGACGCCTTGGCGCAGGATCTGCAGCACCTGCGACCCCATGACCTCCTTGACCAGGCCGCCTCTTCCTCCTCCTCTTCTTCTTCTTCCTCCTGAAGGAACAGCACTGCACAGCTGGCCCTCACAAATGTCTTCATCAAGGCAGCTTCGGGCCCATGGGTCCGGGAGGCTAGAACCTGCTCCTCGGCCCCATTTCGGAGGTGGCTGCTCCCCTTCTTTGACAAAGGAATGGGAATAAATAGGGGAGGCCCTGACCTAAAAGGCCTTGGTCCCCATTGAGGCAGAAAGGCGACTGTTTGGCCTCTAAGTGGCCACTATGGGACCTTCCTTGCCCACTCTTCAAGACATTGTGGCTGCAAGAGACAGGGCTGGGAGGGTCAAACAGCCAGGAAAGAGGAACCCCCCAAAATACAACCCCTTGGAAAGCTAGGCCCCTTGAAGCCTGGGGTAAAGTTAATCCATAGTGAGAGAAAGCTGAGGGTCCCAAGCAGACCCCTGACAGAAACCCCAATGGAAAAAAAAACAAAACACCCAGGCCTAATCTCGTCCACCTCCGGGTTCAAAAGCCATTCGCCTGGGCCCGAATAGGTAAAGCTTCTCCCGTCGCCTGAATCTCCTCAGAGGCTCCGAAGGGAAGGCCGGAAGAAGAGCCCGAGAAACAGCAGGGGCCGCCACGCACTGCGCATGCGCCCTCCTGGCCCATTTCCCCCTTTCCAGGCCGGAAGTGGCCGTTGGTGGGACCAAAGAGGTACGCAAAAAGTAGAGCGCCCTTAAACTCCCACATTAAAAGCGATTTTATTTTAAGTTAGGGAGACTATAGTAAGCATGGGCGTGCTGGTTGATACCTTATTCTGAGGTAGAAAAAGAATAATCTTTCCGTTTTTATCTTTTTTGGCGGTACCTGGCCCTGGCGTCCCCTTGTGCGCACGCGCACGCCAGGCCCTTCAACTCTCCTGCAAAGGCCAACACCGCTCTGCGCATGCGCAAAAATCTCCGACGGGTTGGGAGGGCGAGGCTTTCATTTAAGGTGGAACTTAAGGTGGCGCTGGTTTTTTTCCTTTTCCTGCTGGGAAGTTAATGCCCTTTTCCCCTTTGGAAAGGTTTCAAAACAAGAAGGGAGTGGAAAAGAAAGAGCAGGCCATGCATTTTCAGGGCTTAGTATTATCATTATTATATTTATTTATATTAAAATATAAAATCATTACTATTATTATATTATTATATGTAAATGTATATGTGTGTATATGTATGTATGTGTATATACGTATACAGTACAGTCTCACTTATCCAAGCTAAACGGGCTGGCAGAAGCTTGGATAAGCGAATATCTTGGATAATAAGGAGGGATTAAGGAAAAGCCTATTAAACATCAAATTAGGTTATGATTTTACAAGTTAAGCACCAAAACTTCATGTTATACAACAAATTTGACAGAAAAAGTAATTCAATAGTAATGTTATGTTGTAATTACTGTATTTACAAATTTAGCACCAAAATATCACGATATATTGAAAACATTGACTACAAAAATGGCTTGGATTATCCAGAGGCTTGGATAAGCAAGGCTTGGATAAGTGAGACTCTACTGTATATGTAAATGTATATGTGTGTATATGTATGTATGTGTATATACGTATATATATGTGTGTGTGTATGTGTATGTATGCACACATGCATATACATATATACATATACAAAATATACATATACAAAATATAATTTACAATAATATATAATATATTGTATATGCATATAATATTAATATTATTTTGTAATACAATATAATATTAATTATATATTATATATTACATGTAATATTATTAATAATATTACAATATATAGATATAGTACAATATGATAATTTATTGGTAGTGTTGTCCTATGCTAATAATATAATATTGTATATAAATTTAATTTGTAAACCGCTCTGTGTCCTCTTCGGGGTGAGAAGGGCGGGATATAAATGTATTAAATAATAAATAAATAAATAAGTAAATATTGGATGCCGGATTTTAACCATATGGTTTTTTTTTTTACTGTATTAATTGTTTGCAATGGATTTTATTTACTGTCATGTTTAATTATGTTTTGGCATTGAATTGTTGCCGCCCTGAGTCCCTTCGGGTGAGAAGGGCGAGATATAAATATTAGAATTTTTTTTAAAAAAATCCCTCTTTGGAAAGGTTTCAAAACAAGACAGGAGGGGAAAAGAAAGAGCAGGCCATGCATTTTTAGGGGTTAGTATTAGTATTATTATATTTATATTATAATATTATTACTATTATTTATAGGCTGTGATTTCTCTGCTAAAAGATATTCAAGGGAGTGTACAATACTAAAAACAATACAGTAGAGTCTCACTTATCTAACATAAACAGGCCAGCAGAATGTTGGATAAGCAAATATGTTGGATAATAAGGAGAGATTAAGAAAATGCCTATTAAACATCAAAATAGGTTATGATTTTACAAATTAAGCACCAAAACATCATGTTTAACAACACATTTGACAGAAAAAAGTAGTTCAATACACAGTAATACTACGTAGTAATGCTACGTGGTGCTGTATTTACGAATTTAGTACCAAAATATCACAACGTATTGAAAACATTGACTACAAAAACATTGACTACCAAAAGGCTGACTGTTGGATAATCCAGAACGTTGGATAAGCAAATGTTGGATAAGTGAGACTCTACTGTATTATTATTATTATTATATTTATTTATATTATAACACAATATTATTACTATTATTTATAGGCTGTGCTTTCTCTGCTAAAAGATATTCAAGGGAGTGAACAATACTAAAAACAATATAACGTACAAGAAGAGCTTGATCTATTAGGTAAAGGTAAAGGTTTCCCCTGACATTAAGTCTAGTCATGTCCGACTCTGGGGGTTCAAACTGCATTGTATAGCTGTGTAGATCCAGCCTCGGTGTATATCTTTGGCAGATCTAAAGCTTCTACTAAAACACACAAATGAGATCCCACAAGCCCTGGCCGTTGCTGTGTTCATCTTCATTATCGTTACCTTTTTATGAGCATTATCCTTTATCTTGCTGCGGTTGGCCACTCTGGCTCTCTTTCTTTCTTTTAATAAGCACCATATAATGTTTACGAGGCTCATCATATTGAACTCTAAGCTCTTTTAAAACCTATTCCATGCAATAAAAAAGAGGTGATTATCCAAGAAGCAATGAGGGCCTTTTTGTTTCTCCTTTCCACATAAGCGCCTCTTGGCTGTGTTTTGTTTTGGGAGATGGTGGCGGGATATAATTATATTATAATTCTTTTGTATTGTTGTGTACTGGCATTGAATTCTGCCAGTTTTGTAAGCTGCCCTGAGTCCCTTCGGGTGAGAAGAGCGGGATAGAAATAATGGAAATAAATAAATAAATAAATATAAATAAAGTTTATTATTATTATTATTGGCTGTACGGTATTGATAACATACGATTGACATCAGCTAGCACCAGTTTGCATCCATTGAAATAAATTGGGGTGGAAATGGAAGAGGAAAGTGAAAATATTATATTTTTAAAGCAGCTGGGGCTGAATTTATACAATTATAATTTATAAATATATAATATATTTTGTATATACTTATAACATTGATAATAATATAATGTAATACAATAATTACATTAATAATATAATATTAATTATATTATATATTAAATGTAATATTACTAATAATATTACCATATAATGATATAGTACGATATAGTAATTTAATGCTTATATTGTGCGATGCTAATAATATATTGTATGTACATTTGATTTGTAAGCCGCTCTGAGTCTTCTCCGGGGTGAGAAGAGCGGGATATAAATGTAGTCTATATATATATATATATATATATATATATATATATACACAATTATTTATAAATATATAATATATTGTATATACTTATAATATTGATATTATAATGTAATACAATATTATACTATTAATAATATAACAATTTTATATATTAAATGTAATATTACTAACATTACCATATGATATAGTACAATATAGTAATTTAATGCTTATATTGTGCTATGCTAATAATATATTGTATGTACATTTGATTTGTAAGCCGCTCTGAGTCTTCTCCGGGGTGAGAAGCGCGGGATATAAATGTAGTAAATAAATACATAAATAAATAAATGTATGCTGCCATATAATGTGGTTTATATGTGGAAGGGCACGTGGATTATTCCAAATTCAGTACCAATTTATCCTTTATGGCCCAGGTAGGATTCGAACTCGCAACCTCCGGGTTCATTTGCAACACAGGCCTAAGGCCTCTCACCAGCCTCTTGGATGGAAGATAACGTGGGCCAATCAAATGCTTTCTTATTTCCCTCTCCGGCACTACTTTATTTTGCCGCCCAATGGTAGCTCGAGTTTTCATTGACGTCACTCATCTCTATGGGACTGGACTGCGTGCTTCTAATGGCAGAAAAGCAGAAGTCCTTCAGGAGGCAGGCCATGTGGCAGCGAGGAGAGAAAGGCCTGAAAGCCATCGAGTTTAACCAATCACAGCGTTAGATTCTCCTTCTAGATCCCGCCCTCCAAAATGGAGATAGTCTTGTCTTCTATGTTCCCGCCTATTGTGCCTAAATGTCCAATCAGCGCGCAGGATATCTTGACTGACAGAATGAAACCCTGTCTCGGGAGGCAGGCCATGCGGCAGCGAGGCGGGAAAGGCCTGAAAGACATCGAGTTTAACCAATCACAGCGTTAGATTCTCCTTTTAGATCCCGCCCTCCAAAGTGGAGATAGTGTTGTCCTCTATGCTCCCGCCTACTGTGTTTAAATATCCAATCAGCCTTGAAAGATAGGCTGTGTTCCGCCAATCACCGCGGTGCGGCGTTGATGTACGCGGGTCTTGGCCAATCGGCGAAGTGAAGGACGGCCCCGGTGGCCAATAGCCGGGCTCCGTCTTTGTGAGGCGAAACTTTGGCGTGGAAGCTTCGCGAAACGGCCTCGGACGCCATTAAGCGCCGTCGATGGCGACCGGAGCGAACGCGACGCCTCTGGGGAAGCTCCATCCGCCGCCGCCGCCTCCTCCGCCGGGGAAATCCGGCTACCCGCTCCCTCCGCCGGGTTTAGTGATGCAGGGGCCCCCTCCGCCGCCGCCTCCCGCGCAGGCCCAGCCGCAGCCCGCCATCCCCAGCCTCATGGCGGCCGCTGCGGCCTTCCCTTTCGCCGCGCTCCCGCCGCCGCCCCCACCGCCGCCTCCCCCGCCTCCACCGCCGCCTCAGCAGCCCCAGCCGCCGCCTCAACAACCGCCGCCGCCTCCTCCTCCTCAACAAGGCCAGCAGCCGCCGCCACAGCAGGCCCAGTACGGCCAGTACCGCTTCCCATCGCCCCCGCCGCCTCAGGCCGCGCTAGGCCTCGAGCAGCAGCAGCAGGCGGCCGCCCAGCACCTCCATCTTCACCTCCAGCAGCAGGACGAGGGCGGACAGGCCGGGCCCGGGAGCCAAGGCAAGTCCGCCTATCTCGCGCTCAGCCCAAGTATGTACCTTGGCTGCTTTGTGCTTTCCTTCCACAGTGAAGACCAGGCCTGGGCCAACTTGGGCCCTCCCTCCGGGTGTTTTGGAATAGAAAAGGGCCTGAGGCTGTTCGGAATGGTGGGAGTTGGAGTCCCAAACACCCGGAGGGAGGGCCCAAGTTTGTTTATTTATTTATTTACTACATTTATATCCCGCTCTTCTCACCCCGAAAGGGGCTCAAGCGAAATACAAATCAAGTGAACATAGAATATATTCTTAGCATAGCACAATATAATCTTTAAATCACTATATTGACTATATCATTACATCGTAATATTAGTAATATTACATTTAATATATAATATACTAACTTTGCCCGGCCACGCGTTGCTGTGGCTTATGGGAATCCTTTGTTGGCCAGATGGAATAGCAGTGAATAGCCTTGCAGTCTCAAAACCTGGCCGTTTTCTGGAGTAGCTGGAGCTTTTTGTTGTATGAACGTAGAGGCATGGATGAGGGGTTGTGCTGCCAAGTTTGGTGTTTCTGGGGTGTGTAGTTTTGTTGTTTTGTCCTATACCAAAATTTCATTACTCTTTTATATATATATAGATAATAATTAATATTATTATATTGTATTGTTAGTAGTATAATATTGTATTCCATTATAATATTATTATCAATATTATATGTATATACAATATATACATATATGTGTGTGTGTGTATATATTGAAAGGTCCCAGGTTCAAACCCCGGGAGCAGTGGGAGCAGCCGCTGTTAGCTCCAGCTTCTGCCAACCTAGCAGTTCAAAAACATGCAAATGTGAGTAGAACAATAGGTACCGCTCCGGCTGGAAAGTAACGGCGCTCCATGCAGTCATGCATATGGCCACATGACCTTGGAGGTGTCTATGGACAACGCTGGCTCTTTGGCTTAGAAATACAGATGAGCAACAACCCCAAGAGTCAGACATGAGTGGACTTAACATCAGGGGAAAACCTTTACCTTAACCATACAATATATATTATGTATTTATAAATTATAAAGGTGGCCCAGGCCTATTATAGATGTACCTTTGTTCTCATGGAGAAACATCAGTGTACATTTATCTTCTGTACCTCCCCCCCCCCCCCCCCCCCGGAAAATAAGACATCCCCTGAAAATAAGACCTAGTAGAGGTTTTGCTGAATTGCTAAATACCCACAGAGGAATAATAATGTTGTAGCCTTCCAAAAATATTGGACATATATATATTTAATATGTATGTATACACAAACACAGGTCTATATAGCATATAGTCAACATGTATGTGTTGGTTTGCATTAACTTAAAGTCAATGCATGTTTGTTGGTTTGCATTCATTCTACAGTATAGGTATACCTTTATTACATGTATAGAGCGCCATCAATGATTTGTGTAGTTTGGAAACCTGAGGCCATAATAATAATAATAACAACAATTTTTTTTAGAAATTGTTACCCACCAGAAATGGGTATAGCCAAAGACTGAATGTGTATGTGTATATATGCTGTCTCTCACATGCACATACATAGTATATATAAAATAGAATATATAATATTTGTGTATGTACACTTCTATGTATAAAAATCAAAGTATATATGTTCGTTGATTTGCATTCATTTGATAGACCTTTATTCCCATTTATTCATATAGTGTCATCAATGTGTATAGAGCTTTATCAGTAAAACAACTAAAAATAGTGGATACAGTTAAATGTGGATAATATGTCTATATATGTATATCCATCTAGGTACATATATTTATCTCTAAAATCAACGTATGTAGGTTGATTGGTTGGTTTGTTGATTTGCATTCATTCTTCAGTGCAGGTGTACTGTTATTCTCATTTATTTCTATAGTAGCATTGTTGTGTATGGGGCTTTTAGAGTAAAAAAAACAATATAACCAAAAGTAGTGAGTACAGCCAAGGGCAGATAATATGTATATGCTTGTTGGTTTGTTGTCTTGTTGGTTGTATGATTGGTTTGAACTACAAAGGTACCTACATGGCTTGATGGATCTGGACCAAACTTGGCACATTACCCAACTTAAGTCCCCCCAGGGGTGAGAAAAACGGTATATAAATGCAATAAATAAGCCAACATACTTAAACAAATTGAGGGGTTTGAACTACAAATCCCCATACCTTTTGGAGCCCAGAGCAGAGGGGGATAGAAAAGGAACAACCTTAGCCTTATGAATCCTCTATTTCAGGAAGGCTCCTGTGGGAGCCAAGTCTCGCTCTAAGGGTTTGGTTCCGGGATCCCCCAAAAATGGATTCCACATTATTTAATATTGATGATGTGAGTGAGTGTGTAAGCTTCAGCACATCCGTGTTGCTGCAATTTTATATATCTGCGTGAATACCTGTGGCCAGTAGAAATCATGGATTTGGAGGGCTCACTATAACTTAAGATGTCTGCCAGTGTGTTTAAAGAAAGTAGCCTGATGCTATATTGGTGAACAATAAATGGACACGGTACATTTACAATGTTGCATTCAAACATTCTGGTGGGTGTGAATTGGGGGAAAGTAACTGATATGAAACCCAATAACAGTTGCTGTGTATTTTTTGCTTTGGAGTTGTTTACATTTGTTCTTGTATGGGATTTCTAAAAAACAGTGTTGCAGCAGTTACAATTTAATATGGAAACAAGTATCAACTTATGAAGCTTTTGATAACAGTAATTCATATTACCCTGTTTGACCTGTTGGGTCAATTAGGGCGCAGTTCAGTCCTCCATTCTATTGAACGTATCCATGAAACTTATGAGATTAGTTGTCTGGTGTTTTGAAGTTTAATTCCATTAGTACGTGAGTGGCACCCAGTGTTACTACTTTTTTCTCCCTTGGTTTTGAAAGATAATTTTCCAGACCAATTAATAGAGAATTGAAGTGGAATGTGTTTGTGTGACTATCAAAAGGGTTTATGATGGCAATATTAATTCTGACTTAAGACACTAACACAGCCTGAACCTTGCCTGCAAGGGACTGTTATTATAATTAGGCATAATGTGTTTGCAGATTATCCTAATAAAAAAAGAAAGAGGAGCAGATGGAATCAGGACACCATGGACCAGAAGACTGTCATCCCTGGAATGCCCACAGTCATCCCTCCTGGGCTTACCCGTGAACAAGAGAGAGCTTATATAGGTAAATACTTGTTCTGTTTTTTCATGTTTTCATGCCAGTACTGATCCAGAAAGTGTTTTTGACTGTGGTGTGCGTTCAAGATTTTTCAGTGTTTGCTTTCAAAGGCTTGGGTTATGGTATTCTTGTTTTCATTAGCATGTACATATATAATATAGACTCTTTTCTCAGTGAATTGTGTTCCATCCCACCCCTCTGTCCTGTTTGATTGAAACAGTGTCCTCCACAGGCATATTAGAAGCTGAAGTCCTTAGAAGGGGTGGGAGATGTAACATTTTCTGATATTTAGTCAATTGGCCATGGAAACTAATCATCCATATGTCTTATAATCATCACAGACTTCTTGCTAGCGGAGAACACTAAGAACCCTTTTTGAAGGTTTATTGTTTGGAAACAAGTACTTCTTTCACACTGAAATATTTTACAGTGGAATATTGTAATTAACGATGGTTCCCTTCTCACCTTTTGTATCTTGCTATGCTAATTATTCAAAGTTAACATTGAGCCTTCAAGATAGTGAAGATTGTTTGTGCCACTTAGCAGAAGGGAAAGCTTCTTAACCTCTGGGTTGTTCGTTTATTTTTGTGGGTTTTTTCGATACCATGAAATATTTGGGAGTTGGGTTGTATTAGCACGGTGGGGGTGGTATTGCTGAGAAAGGGATACTGCTTGGTGTTCTGTAAGAATTGTCTTGAAACTGTTAACAGAGAAGATTGAGAAGTGTTACATACTATTATCCTGTATATGGGAATGAACAGAAATTGTATTTGCTGTAGAATGAAAAGTGTATATGTCTATTTGTGTGAAATCCTCCTAGGACACTGATGTTTCATTATCAGCTGCAAATGTTCCTTATGGCCTGTTCATCTCACTGATGTTACAAAAGAAGACAATTACTCATTTCTTGTGCATAAACCACTGAGAATTTTGATATGTAACGCTCAACCATCCACAATCAATACTGACAGCTATTTTGTTTCTCTAAAGCCTCATACTGGCTTACTTTCAAAGTTAACAGAATAGGGTTTTTTTTTTACAGTGCAGACTATTCTGCCTCAGACTCAGGCAAAGTTTCTATATGGGAAAACTGGAAGAAGGCACATTGGAAAAGCTGGTCTTGTTATGTTATGCACTGCATTCCACAAGAGGCAGTTTTCCTTACTGTCAACATAGGTTTGGTTCTGTTCAGCTTTACCAATATACGCTACCTGGCCATGAGTCAAAACCTTGGTGCCATTTTGATATATATATATATATATATATATATATATATATATATGGGTAGTAGAATTGGTGGGGCACCACAATAAGAGACTTGAAAAAAGTAGATTTAAGAAACAGTTCTAATGTCAAGTCATTGAATTTATAAATACATTTCTGTAATTTTTTTTTAAAAAAAACTGATTTTACCCGTTGATCGGTTTTATCAGAACCATGTCTGTAAATGAATAAATTCGGGACAGAATTCTCAGTCTGTTCAAAGGTATGAGTGCTTCACTTGCTGTACTAACTGGTGTTGCAACCCACAGCTTAACTGGATAAATAGGGAAAGGGTAGAGGTGTGACCCACTGAGTACCAAAGGACTGTAGCAAAAGTACATGCATTTCTGTAGTAATTGGGATTTGTGAGAGAGTGACTACCAAATACATCTGAAAACTGTTATGAACATTTTAATTTTTAATCTAAACTATTTTAATTCCAGCAGATAATTGGTCTGCTGAAATATTTCAAAATGCATCTACTGCAGGTGATCAAGCATTGCAAAGAATAGGGATAATCCCGATCATTCAACATTGTCCAGTTCTCTAGAATGTCGAAGAGAAATCACATGTTTTAAGAGCTAGATTTTGAACAAATGTGTATTTGGGTTGATGGAATGTCTGAAAACAATCCAAGCTGTGAATATTTGTTTAGAAATCCATTAGTTCAATCAGTGTGATTGGTGCAAAAGGTTAAACACATTAATGAAATGTGTTTTCTGTTTGAGATATTTAGAATACTCAGTCCTTGAGAAATACTGTTTTTCAGTTTTGTAAGATTCTGGCTTGCCAAACTGAAAAACTAATTGCTTTTTCTTGTATTGTTAACAGTTACAGTCCCCCACTTTTGAAATCTTGAATGCAATCTGTGAAATGGGAAATAAATCAATTTAAAGTCAGACCTCTCTTCTTGCATAAGGAAGGCATTTCTCTTTGTTGAACTTTGAATCAAGCAGAACTATGGGCAGTCTTTTATGTGGAATAAGTGACCTCTTCCCCAAGTTACTGCCAGCTAATGGAGAGAAGTAGGGTATTGAAGATGCATAATACTTGCCCAAATGAATAGATTTACCAGGACCTGCCTTACTTGCTATATTTTATGTATGGTTAATCTTTCATGAATATGGAAGCGGGTGTACCTTTGCTCCAAGTGATTTGAGTTGTAACCCGCAAACCATATATTCTCCAGAGTGGTCTACCAGATGTCAGTGGGTCTTGGAACAAAAGCCGCCTCTGGGCAAGGGTCTTAAGGCCTGCATCCCAAACTAGCTGTTGTTCTGTGCCCAATGCTCTCCACTAGCTGAGCAGATACTAATTATCTTGAACTCATTGGATGAACTAGAGTCAAAATGTTATATTTTGAGTTTTAAAACCAACGGCTAATGCTTGACATCTGTTAGTACTGCATTTGGGAATACTGGGTGTGTGTGCATAATTGAATAGAACCCATAAAGGTTTTGCATAATAATATATGTTAGCGTTCAGTGTTTGTCAGTTAGCAAAGGGCCATATTATATATGTGGAAGTGTACTCTATCAGTTATCAAAGAATGCGAACTCCTGCTAAACTGGTATGAAATGTGGTGTTTCAAAAGCCCTGTCTCTAATTGGCCTGTACAACCTTGACGTTTTAAAGACATAAAAGTCAGTGGTGTCCTCTCTTCCTGCTGGAAGTTTTTGTCCATTACCGGTTATAGGAAATCAGTTGATATATTCTCCTCCCCCTAACACTCATGTGAATGTTTTGCTTACTGATCAATAATTATTTTTGAAGACTTGCTAGAGATAAGGAGGGTCTTTTCTGGATTCCTGTTGAATGTATTTGACTGACATAACATTGTAGGATTTCTTGATTTTTATGTTGACGTATCAGTCGTCCCTTACAAATTCTCCAGTTCTTCATGCTTTGATGTTGAGATTTGAAATGTTTTTTGGTAACATTGTCTTTTTTTCCATCCTTTTTTCTTTCCTAACCTGGTTTCTTCCAGTGCAACTGCAGATAGAAGACCTGACTCGTAAACTGCGCACAGGAGACCTGGGCATCCCCCCTAACCCTGAGGACAGGTTGGGAAACAGTTTTAACCAGCTGACAGTAACACTTTTTACCTTTTTCAATAAATTTTTGGTGGCATCGTAATGTCAGTTCAATGAGGTTCCTTCCTTATGAAATGTCTTCAGTGATCTGATGTGACAGATGGTAGCAGAGGTCTTTTTGGTAGGGAAGGCATGAAGCCAGAAAGGGGTCGGGTTCCATGCTTGGTGTGGGATTTCCAAGCCTGTGTAGGCTGTAATTGTTAAGAAAAGAAAAGAAAATGGTGGCCAACTCATTTTAACATGTGCAGTGCTGGTCTTGGGCAAATGTCCAGAGGTCTTTCTCACAGGTTCACGCTGAGGAGTCCTCAGCACAGTCGCTGAGTCCAAGCAACCTGGGAACTTTTTCTGACCGCTGACTTTGCAATACTTTCCAAATGGTGGCTAAGCATGGTTTTTTAAACCAGATGGGTACTAACCAGTTTCTTTGGGGGCAGCTGCTACACAGCAATGGCCAATCTCTTGGGAGTTGGGGCCCAAGCAGTACTGCACTAGAAAGTGTGCGGAATTGGACACTTCTGGTTTTGTTGGGCCTCAGTATCATCCAACAAAATAACATGTGCTTTTTTTCTTTTTTAAAAATTGGCTTGTAAACATTCATCTCTTTATAGCCAGCTGGGAGTTGTAAACCATTTTTGCCCTTAACAGTGGAGCACAGTGAAATACTTCTTTTCCTTAAGTTCAACCCTCCTGAAGTCATAATTCTGGGCAGTTAATAAATACTGGTAACACTGCCTCTAGTTTTGGAAGACTTGCAAGAAAGGTTTAAACTATAACTTTTAGGCATGACATTGCCTGTTTTAGCTCACAAAGAACAGCTGAGAAATGCCTTCTTGATTTGTTCTATTAACTGTAATATTGGGGTTTTAGGTTAAACTTAATAGGTGAAAATGTGTTGTTGATGACAGTAGATTTACATGCTATTTGTGCTTGGTAAGAGTGAATTGGGGGGCAGTGGGAATGAACAGGTAAATGGAATGGTTAATGCAGAACAAAAGGGTCACAATTACTGTATTGTTATGTACCCACAAAATGCTTATTTGTACAACCTTTTCATAGAATGAGACCATACTGGCTAAAAGACCTGATAATAATTCATAATATAAAGTTTATAAAAAATCAGTTCTCTCACCTAATCTTCAAAAGGACAACTTGTGCTGTGGAAGGCATGAAATGATTAGGTACATTCAGCTCGAAGCTCTCTCTTAAGGTTTAATCTTGGAACCAATCACTTTATTAATTTAACAGGTCTTGCGTTTAAAAGGATCTACTAAGCTAGTGGATGAGATCATTTTTAGACGGCTAGTAAAAATGGACTGTGGGGAAGCAACCTGTTCACACTGCTATGGGGCTGTTAGGCCTTCTCAGGTCCTTGAAATGGAGGTGTAATTTAGATGCGATCACTCCTTACCTTTTTATTTCATATTCTTGTGTTGACGATTCACTTCAGACTGAGAAGACATGGGGATCAACTGACTAATCAATCCTTTAACCAGCTAGGAAGAAAGATTGTCTAACTAAAAACCCCGGGTTTAGTTTTCTGATTACTTCAAGGATGTATTTTTTGATAACATGACCAATATCTCTTCCCTTCTTGCAGCTAACTCTAAATTTTTATTTCAATACGTTTTGGAGGAATATCCATAAAACTTAAGCTCAGTTCTAGGCATGTTGCTTTTTTTTTTTTTACCACAAATACAGATGTGGTAAAATTATACTGACTTCTTTTTTAAAAATTTTTAGTTATAACATTTTTGCTTTGTTAGAGCCTCTGCTTTCTGGGTGCCTAAACCACATGGAGAAAGCCGGTCTGTCTCTGTTGGTTTACAAGCCCAGACTGCGTCCTGAGAGTGGCGAGCTCCATCTGCTTGTACCTACCCCAGTTTTCTAACTCTTAAACACAGTAAACAGGTTCAGTCGGCCTTGATGCAGCCAGCAAAGTGGAGGTAAAGCCAGGACAGAAGCCGTGACCCGTCCATGCGGTGCCAGTTGAACTAGACCTAATTCTGTATTGCTAGAAAGCATTTGATAGACGCTTAACCTGCCTTGTTACTTTTCTGATTTTAAAAAATCCAGAGTTAACCTGAATAATTCTTTATTGATTTACCTCCTGTGCCAGGGTTCTTTCTAAATGTTTGCCTCCATGGAATAATGAAGTTGGAAAGTTTGTTCTCTGTGTGAATCAACTTTCTCCATCTTCCCTGCCCTCACCCCCTTTTTTAATGACAGGCACACTCATGGCAGAGCTGCTGTCATGGCTGTGTATATCACCCCTCACTCTCCTCTCTACACCCCTCCTCCCTTAATAAAACACCCCAGGTTTTTTTCCCTTCCGGGTAGCAGGCAGTGGTTTGCTACAGCTGCCTTGTCCATGTGATATTAACAGGCATGAGTGAGCTTACACCTTCTTTTCCGATGGTCTCTCTTAATTTTTGTTTTCTAAATTGCGCTAGTATTGAGGGGAACCTGTACTAAATAAGTGGCCTCGAAGACTCCGCTGCACGAGAAGTCATTGGGGGTTATTCTTCTGCAGGTCTCCGTCTCCTGAGCCCATATACAATAGCGAGGGGAAGCGCTTGAACACCCGCGAGTTCCGCACCCGCAAAAAGCTGGAGGAGGAGAGGCACAACCTGATCACAGAGATGGTGGCGCTCAACCCAGACTTCAAGCCACCGGCTGATTACAAGTAAGTTTGGCAAGTGGAGAAAGTGCGTTTGGGTGGAATTTGTGTACTCTTCCTGATCACCCTATATTTTATCCTGAGTCTTACGTTGAACCTGTATAATTTTGCCTCTCTCTATATATAGCACTATGCTCAGACTTATTGTTCTGATATGCTGTTTTATCCTGTTTTATGCTGTTATGTGGTTTTATTGTTTATATTGGTTTTATTGCATGACTGTTTATTATTGGTATATGTGATTTTATTTGTTTATGGTTTGTTTTTATTGCTGAGTTTTATGTTGCTTGTTGCCTGGGCTTGGCCCCATGTAAGCCACCCTGAGTCCCCTCGGAGAGATGGGACAGGGTATAAAAATAAAATTATTAATATTATTATTATTATTATTATTATATGACATTGGGCTTGTTCCCCATGTCAGCCGCCCCGAGTCCCCCTGGGGGAGATGGGAGCGGAATATAAAAATAAAGTATTATAATTATTATTACAGTAGAGTCTCACTTATCCAACACTCACTTATCCAACGTTCTGGATTATCCAACACATTTTTGTAGTTGATGTTTTCAATGCATCATGATATTTTGGTACTAAATTCGTAAATACAGTCATTACTACATAGCATTACTGCCTATTGAACTACTTTTTCTGTCAAATTTGTTGTATAACCTGATGTTTTGGTGCTTAATTTGTAAAATCATAACCTAATTTGATGTTTAATAGGCTTTTCCTTCATCCCTCTTTATTATCCAACATATTCGCTTATCCAATGTTCTGCCGGCCCATTTATGTTGGATAAGTGAGACTTTACTGTATTACTGTTGGATCAAGTTGAAGTTTTCAGGGGTAGGCGTTTAGTTAAGCATCTAATCTGAGTGTTAATCAGGATATGAATAACTGTGTCCAGTCTTCTTTTCAAGAGGGGCTCAGCCAACTAACCAGTTACTTATTAAACGTTTGTGCAAAAGTATGCCTCTTTCAGAGTTTCTTCTCAACTAGTACAGCCACGTGGTCTTGATCTTCAAGTGTTTTCTTGTGTTGATTCAACTATGGGTTTTTGTTGGAGAAAGGATAAATAGATCTTGATATTTGCTGCTCTTTGCAGACCTCCAGCAACTCGAGTGAGTGACAAAGTGATGATCCCACAAGATGAATATCCGGAAATAAACTTTGTGGGGCTCCTGATTGGACCCAGGTAAGACTGTTGTCATCTTGGAGAAAGCCTAATGACAGATCGTATCAGGAAACTAGGTATGGAGTAACAGTACTTGTCATGTCGTGGAGGGGTTTGGAAGACGCCCAAGCATTCATGGAGTCAGCCTAAATTGACTGGTATCTGAAGACCAACACATATTACATCGCTGAATTTTTCCTAGTTCTAGATTGGTAGGCAGAAGAGTATTTCTCTTTTGAATACAGTTTCAGAGCCTTGCTATTAATACTCCTAATATATTGCACAGCTATAATTTTATTCCTCTCTTCCAAGACTAAAAATTGAAGTGCCACTTTGTTGTCCTTGGCCACTGGCTGCACTTTTATTTTGTGGTGTTTTATAGTTTTGATGTATTGATTTGTTGTGATTGAAATGATTTTCATATTGTTGTGTTTTATTGTATATTGTTGGGCCTGGTTCCCATGTGAGCCGCCCGGAGTCCCCATGGGGAGATAGGGTGGGATACAAGAATAAAGTAGTAGTAGTCGTAGTTGTTATTATTATATTATTGAGACAACAACATAGTATGATACAGCAAACAAAATAGATATGCTGGATTTTGTATCACAAAATCACAAAAACCCAAGCGTTTAGTACTGTGTGATGTATTTTCGGATGATGCATGCAGATCCTAGTAGGGTGGCCTTTTGCAGTTGGCAGATTATTATTGTTGTTGTTGTTGTTGCTGGTTTAGCAAAAGCCGTTTGGGTTGTCTTTTTCTCTCCCTCCAGAGGGAACACCCTGAAGAACATTGAAAAGGAGTGCAATGCCAAGATCATGATCAGAGGCAAAGGGTCTGTCAAAGAAGGGAAAGTGGGGCGGAAGGATGGCCAGATGCTTCCTGGTGAGGATGAGCCACTCCATGCTTTGGTTACGGCCAACACCATGGAGAATGTAAAGAAGGCTGTGGAACAGGTAAAGAATTGCGGAGCTCCTTATAATGTAATTGCAGCTCATTCAGGAACTGAATGGTTTATCCCTTTGCAGCAAAACTGAAATACTGATGCAGCAGCAGTCAAAACATGGAGGGTATAGGTACAGAGCAAACAGAACCTCAGTGGGGCCTCTTGCAGGAACCCACTAAGCTGCTCATTTGGATGAACTGAGGCAGGAAGGTAGCTTTATTACCTATACACACTGAATACAAATAGTCTTCCACCCTTTTTCTAGATACGGAACATTCTGAAACAAGGCATTGAAACCCCAGAGGACCAGAACGACCTGCGCAAGATGCAGCTGCGGGAGTTGGCCCGCCTGAATGGGACACTGCGCGAGGATGACAACAGGTGAGTGCCTGGCCAGCCTCACGTATCTCCTTTGCAAAGAAAATTGTGCTATTATATTTTATATGTGTTGATAGTGGTGGTTGTTATAATTTCTGTATGATACTGTTTTTATACTCGTGTACCGTTTTACACCTTGGAGTTGCTTCAGGGAGATGGTGGCAGGATATAAATAAAGATTATTATTATTATTGTCTCATGTCACCAATGATCCTTCCCAACTTTCTACTTCAGGATTCTGCGCCCATGGCAAAACACAGAGACTCGCAGCATCACCAATACAACAGTGTGCACCAAGTGTGGAGGAGCTGGCCACATAGCATCAGATTGCAAGTTTGCCCGGTAAGCTCAGTTGCTTTGGACTCACAGTACCGTCAGCCCATGCTGACAGGAGGTGCAGCTGAGCAATAGTTGGGGTAGCCATATATTTCCCAGTTCTTCATTAATGTCTTGTTCCACAGACCAGACATTAATTTTGCCTCTCATTTCAGGCCTGGGGATCCCCAGTCAGCACAAGACAAGGCACGGATGGACAAGGAATATTTGTCTCTGATGGCTGAACTGGGAGAAGCTCCTGTACCCGCATCTGTCGGATCATCTTCTGGACCCTCTAACCCACCCCTGCAAAGTGGTCCCAGACCATCAGGGCCCGGAAATAGCCAGCCACCACCTGTAAGTGATTGATATCTTCTGCAATTGGAATGTCTGAGGGCAAATTGACAGTCAAGGAGTTGATTTTGCACATGTTAGGGAGTAGTAAGATATGTACCTGAAAAAGCATGATTTGGAAATACATTCCATGGTGTTGACTGCCAGATTATCAGCCATTGTTTTATTCTATTTTAACGTAGCTGTATATGTATTATGTTGTTGAAATGGCATTGAAGAAGATGAGAATAATGATTTGATCAGAGTCGGACAGTCTTAGCTTAAATTTGAGCTTTATGTAAATATTCAAAAACATTTAACCTACTGATGCCTCAATTAATGTAATTTTATTGGTATCTACAGTAGAGTCTCGCTTATCCAACATTCTGGATTATCCAACGCATTTTTGTAGTCAATGTTTTCAATACATCGTGATATTTTGGTGCTAAATTCGTAAATACAGTAATTAATACATAGCATTACTGCATATTGAACTACTTTTTCTTTTAAATTTGTTGTATAACATGATGTTTTGGTGCTTAATTTGTAAAATCATAACCTAATTTGATGTTTAATAGGCTTTTCCTTAATGCCTCCTTATTATCCAACATATTCGCTTATCCAACATTCTGCCAGCCCGTTTATGTTGGATAAGTGAGACACTACAGTATTTTTATTTCTAAAATTTATCACTCTCAGCTTATACTGGAGTCAGTGTTTTCCCAGTTTTTTGTGATAAAATTAGGTGCCTCGGCTTATATTCGGGTCAGCTTATACTCGAGTATATACGGTATTTATTGCAGTATTTCTACCCCCGCCCTTCTCACCCAATAAGGGGACTCAGGGCGGCTTACAATGTAAAAGGCATATATAAACAAAATTTAAAATTTGATTACATTAAAACATTCATACACGTATAAATATAGATTTAGGCGCAATAAATTTAGTAGTCAGGAATATTCTCATAGATTCCTGAAAAAATAAAGGACTCTCCATTGATGAACAAAACTAATTTGAAAGCACCTGAACTTTACTGATACTGCATTCAAAGCAGCCATCTTCCGCGCTGCTGTGTTCTTGCTGTGATGGTCTCTTTTCCCTTCTTTACCGTGTTATAAAATTTTTGTATTTTATCACATTCCCACCACATATGAATATATGAGCCAGTTTTCCCACATCCTTGCCAACACAATTTTGTGGTTGTTTTAGTTATATAAGCTAATTGGATTGGGATTCTATACCATTTAGTCAGTATTTTCCTTTGGGTTTCTCTAATCCTTATCTGCTTGAATTTTTAAATAGAATTGATCCAGTATTCAATGTCAGAGTCATTAATGTTCATATCCTCTTTCCATATCTCGGCCAATGTTTGTTTCAATTTATATTGTTTTTCAATTACCGTATATACTCGAGTATAAACTGACCCGAATATAAGCTGAAGCACCTAATTTTTGAATATTTACCGTATTTCAAAGAAAAACAATAAACTAGCTATATAAGTGGAAAAGTAGGGGCAACAAAAACAATATGGTATCAACAATAACCTAATAATAATAATAATAAACTTCATTTGGATCCCACCCTATCTCCTCATGGGGACTCAGGCCGGCTTCCAACATAGTAACAGGCAAACATTAAATGCTTATATAAACAATGCAGAGCTAGATATAGATCTATAGTTATTTATACTAATTTCACATATGCGTTTTTCTCTGAACCGTTTGCAAATCCCTTCTGTGTGTGTATGTGCATTTCCCCTACAATATTTGCAAGCCCTATACATATACATATATATATAGTCATATCTATCTAGACATGTCTATATATTTGTGTGTTCATTTCGTCCCTGTAAGCCCTACATATAGGTAGGTAAGAATATATTCATATCTATCCAGACATCTCTCTTTATATAGATAATTTGCAGAGACTTGCAGACATATGAGGGTAAATTCATATATTAAAATAATGTATATGTATGGCTACAGATGCACAGGTACATGGATCTATCTGTATAAAGGATTTGCAAAGACCTGCAAACATATGAGGGGAAATTCATATATAAAATTAATGTATATACAGTAGAGTCTCACTTACCCAACATAAACGGGCCGGCAGAACGTTGGATAAGCGAATATGTTGGATAATAAGGAGGGATTAAGTAAAAGCCTTTTACAAATTAAGCACCAAAACATCATGTTTAACAACAAATTTGACAGAAAAAGTAGTTCCAATACGCAGTAATGCTATGTAGTAATTACTGTATTTACGAATTTAGCACCAAAATATCATGATATATTGAAAACATTGACTACAAAAATGTGTTGGATAATCCAGAATGTTGGATAAGCGAGTGTTGGATAAGTGAGACTCTACTGTAGTTAGATACACATATAAAGGTACATAGAGATGGCAAAAGCTTGCAAGAGGTTAAATATATCTGTAGGAGAGTTTACAAATATTTCAGGGGAAAATGCTTTCATAAGGTTAATTAATATATATTTTTCTTCTTCCTGACTTGCAAGGGAGGCTTTGCAAAAGAAAACACACTGATAAGGCAGAAGAGAGAAATAGATCACATATTGCAAGCAATAGCCTGCAGGCTCTGTTGCTGGCCTTGACCTTGATCCAATTATAAGCTGGGGGAGGCTTTTTCAGCTCATAAATAAGGGCTGAAAAACTCGGCTTATACTCGAGTATATACAGTATCTTGTTTCTATTCAACGCTTTCAGCAGACAAAGATTCAAGTAGAGTATATACGGTAATTTCTTAGAATAGAAAAAATATATGAGTCTCTTTTCCCTTAGAACCGTCCACCGTGGATGAATTCTGGCCCCTCTGAGAACCGGCCTTTCCATGGCATGCATGGTGGTGGTGGTGGCGGTGGTGGAGGAGGTGGCGGCGGCGGCGGTGGTGGTGGAGGAGGAGGCGGAGCAGGAGGAGGAGGGCCTGCCGGGCCTAGTGGTCCTCACAACTTCCCTCACCCCATGTCCAATATGGGGGGACACGGAGGCCACCCAATGCAGCACAACCCCAACGGCCCTCCGCCGTGGATGCAGCCTCACAACCCGCCAATGAACCAGGGACCACATCCTCATGGCCCTCCTGGCCCCCACCACATGGGTGAGTGCAATCCGGAACATTATGGGGGTCCTTTGTTGTGGGGGGGAAGTCTAGGAATTGACTTGAGTGCCAACATAAAGTGGAGGGGCTTCCTTTGTCAGCACTCTGGAGACAATCCTTTCAGTCTCTTTTGCTCGGTAAAGGGGGATCTTGGGCCGACTTCTTCCAACCGTTGCTAAGGCTATGGTCTCTCATTCCCTTAAGATCAGTACCTGGGCAATGCGCCAGTGGGCTCTGGGGTCTATCGCCTCCAAGGAAAAGGTGAGTAATGTGTGTGTGGGATGGGGGTGGAGAAGGGGGGTGCTTACACCCTCCTGGGCTCTGCTTTTAATGTCTTTTCTGACCTTGGCAGGTATGATGCCGCCTCCGATGGGTATGATGCCCCCTCCGCCCCCTCCGCCCGGTGGCCAGCCTCCTCCGCCTCCTTCTGGTCCTCTCCCCCCATGGCAGCAGCAGCAACAGCCTCCGCCCCCGCCCCCAAGCAGCAGTACTCCCTTGCCATGGCAGCAAAGTGAGTAAGAGCACTTCCTTTAATTACGCACCTCTGGGGCAAGGCGGTGGCCCTGAGCCACATCTCTTTCTGTGTCTTGACATGAAAGGCCAACATTGGGGAAAGTGAACTGGGTCTGGAACAGTCTTGAGCCTCAGAACACTCTAGTTGCACCTGAATGTACATTTATTTATTTATTTATTACAATACTTATATCCCACCCTTTTCACCCATAGGGGACTCAGGGCGGCTTACAATAAAACACAATATAAAAATATTACAGACAATTCAATCAATTAAAATTAAATACATTAAACATTGATAAAAATATACAGTAGAGTCTCACTTATCCAAGCTAAACGGGCCGGCAGAAGCTTGGATAAGCGAATACCTTGGATAATAAGGAGGGATTAAGAAAAAGCCTATTAAACATCAAATTAGGTTATGATTTTACAAATTAAGCACCAAAACATGTTATACAACAAATTTGACAGAAAAAGTAGTTCAATACGCAGTAATGTTATGTTGTAATTACTGTATTTATGAATTTAGCACCAAAATATCATGATATATTGAAAACATTGACTACAAAAATGGCTTGCATAATCCAGAGGCTTGGATAAGCGAGGCTTGGATAAGTGAGACTCTACTGTACATATAAATACACAACTGGCGCATTTTGAGTCTGATATGTAAGCCAGACTCCTCAAGGAGAGTATGTGGCTACCCTTCCTGCCATTTCCCAATGTGGGAGACTTGCACCTCTGCCTTGTAAGAATAATAATAAATAATAATAATAATTTTATTTTTGTACCCCGCCACCATCTCCCCAGAGGGACTCGGGGCGGCTTACAGATATAAAACCAGCATACAGTATACAGTTTTACAAAAACACACAAATAAATTTAAAAGAATTGGTGGGGATCCCTGTCAGGTCTATCGCTGACCTATTTATTTATTTGCAACATTTATATCGTCCTTCTCACCCCAAAGGGGACTCAGGGCGGCTTACAAGTTATATGGACATACAATATTAGCATAGCACAATATAAGCATTATATATATTATGTAATGTAATGCAATATTATACTAATAGTAATATAATATTTATTATTTATTTATTTACAGTATTTATATTCCGCCCTTCTCACCCCAAATGGGACTCAGGGCGGATCACATTGCACACATAAAGGCAAACATTCAATGCCATAACATATAACAGAGACAGATGCAGGCACGGGCTGGCCTCAAACTCATGAGCTCTTGGTCAGAGTGATTTGTTGCAGCTGGCTGCTAACCAGCCTGCGCCACAGCCCAGCATAGCACAATATAAGCATTATATATATTATGTAATACAATATTATACTAACAATAATAATATTATATATTATATATTCAATGTAATAATAATAATAATACCATATAATGATATAGTATTATATAGTAATTTAATGCTTATATTGTGCTATGCTAATAGTATATTGTATGTACATTTGATTTGTAAGCTGCCCTGAGTCCCCTCCGGGGTGAGAAGAACGGGATATAAATGTAGCAAATAATAAATAAATAAATACATTACTATAGTGTAATATATGACTATACTGTAATATGATTAGTAATATTACTTGTAATATATAATACACAATTAAAATTGAGTATTATTATATTGTATTACATTATAATATTATTGACTTGTAGACTAGATGTCTTGTTGATAACACAAGCCAACAAAATCAAACTTTTTGTAACCATCAGAAATGAGAGTAGCACAGTTTAAGTCAATTTTTATGCTGATTTTAAATAAGTATTTATTTATTTATTTGCTACATTTATATCCCGCTCTTCTCACCCTGAAGGGGACTCAGAGCGGCTTACAAATCAAATGTACATACAATATATTATTAGCATAGCACAATAAAAGCATTAAATTACTATATTGTACTATATCATTATATGGTAATATTATTAGTAATAGTAAATTTAATATATAATATTATTATATTATTAGTATAATATTGTATTACATTATAATATTATTATCAATATTAAAGTATATATAATATATTAAATAAATATAAATATGTCTATTTTTCCCATCACGTCAACTTTTTAAAATATGCTCTTATTTTATTTATTTATTTATTTACAGCATTTATATTCCGCCCTTCTTTCTCACCCCGAAGGGGACTCAGGGCGGATCACATTGCACACATAAAGGCTAACATTCAATGCCATCTTCTATATATATAAAAGAGTCCTCAGGGCAGAGGACAAAACAACAAAATACAGGCCCCCCAACCTCGAAATTTGACAGCACAACCCATCATCCACGGCTCTAGGTTGATACAAAAAAGAAAAAAAAGAAAAGAAAAATAAAGTCCCAATTAGAGGGAAAGGAATAATTGTTTTTATCCAGTTGCTGCCAGTTAGAGGGCTAAGCTCCACCCACTTGGTCTCCTAGCAACCTCCTCAGTCCAGGGGACAGGCACAGTTAGGCCTCAGGCCTCTTCCACACTGCCTATAAGATACAGATTATCTGATTTTAACTGGATTATATGGCAATGTAGACTCAAGGCCCTTCCACACAGCTATATTACCCATTTAGAATCTTATATTATCTGCTTTGAACTGGATTATCTTGAGTCCACACTGCCAGATAATTCACTTCAGTGTGCATTTTATACAGCTGTGTAGAAGGGGCAGTTCTAGGCAGATAATACAAGATTACAAATATAGAGTCTCACTAATCCAACATAAACAGTGTCCTCTATCCTCACCACTTTCACAGTACACAAACAACCAAATGCATGCTAAACATAAAGACAACCATACAACAGACATTCAATACCACCACCACTTCAACAAGTTCTCACCAACACCACCAGACAACGCCACAGCCACGCGTGGCCGGGCACAGCTAGTATTTTCTATAAGGCTCGCAAATTCAGAGGAAGAAACGCTAAGAACATAATTATATTATTATTATTATTATCATTATTATTATCATTATTCTTCCTGCCTGGGGGAGGAAATCCTTGGTTGGAATTACCATTGAATGGCCTGGCAGCTTCAAAGCCTGGCTGCTTCCTTCCTGGGGGGATAGAACAGAGACAGAGATAAGACGCAGGCACGAACTGGCCTCGAACTCATGACCTCTTAGTCAAGAGTGATTTGTTGCAGCTGGCTGCTAACCAGCCTGCGCCACAGCCCGGCCTCTTCCCAGTGTGGTTGTGGCTTTGGGATACCATTTGGGAAGGGACCTCCTTTTTGCTTGCTTGCTGGGTTGGGACTTGGGACCCTCTCGCTCCAGTCCCTCGGGTGACCTCTTTCTCTTGTTTCCTGCCCTAGATACGACGAGCACCACCACGAGCGCTGGCACCGGGGCCATCCCTCCATGGCAGCAGCAGCAGGCGGCGGTGGCGGCTTCTACGGGGGCCCCGCAGATGCCCGGCAGCCCCTCCATGGTGCCTTTGCCTCCCGGGGTCCAGCCTCCGCTGCCCCCCGGGGCCCCGCCGCCTCCCCCACCCCCGCCGCCTGGCTCCGGGGGCATGATGTACGCTCCTCCCCCTCCCCCTCCCCCCATGGACCCTACTAACTTCGTGACCATGATGGGGGTCGGGGTGCCCACTCTGCCGCCCTTCGGCATGCCCCCCGCTCCCCCGCCGCCCCCGCCACAGAACTGACGACGGGTTTAGAGACCTATCCAGTTGTGTTTCCCACCAGTGTCCGGCCAGGAATTGGGCGGGAGGGCGGGGGGTGGCTTGTGAAGCTCAGCCAGGCATTCTTGAGGAACATCCCCCTCCCCTTCTTCTGTATTCCTGTTTTGACTGACTGACGTACTTCAATAACAGCCTACTTTCCCACTCACTCTCCCCTTCAAGCTGGGGACTGTCTCATCTTCCTACCAGCAAGGAGCTTTTGTGATAGAGCCACGTCGCGGCCAGGTCCCGACGTGCCCTGCTTGGTGGAACCACCGCTAGCGTCAATCTAGATTTTTAACTTCCATCTTGAGGCGCTCATTTCATGCAGCTGATGTGCTCCAGCGTTTCACAGCAGAGCAAAGGGGTTTATTTTGTAGAGTATTGAAATCCCACATGCCACCCTGGAATCGAGATCCCACATGCCACCCCTGAGCTGGGCTTAACCGGTTGGTCTTTATTTGTCTCCCGTCCCGTCCCCGTCCCCCAAATGTCCCTCCTTAGTTGGGGAAGAGACAACTAGACTTCCCTTCTTCTTCAAACTGGGCTTTAACCCTCCCCAACCCATTGAATAATTAAAGCGTGGAGAGGGCATCTCAGTTTGTTTGGCCACCGGCGTTGTCTCCTGTCCATTTGCTTAGAAATCCCTCTCTCCCTCTTTCTGAATGTTTTGTGGTTGGGGGTGCCCTCCCGCCCTGGATTGAATGATTTTTTTTGTCAATGATGATGATGATGTGCGTATGTATGTACAATGCTTCATTCAGTCTCCTGTAACCATTTTCTTAATTGCGGGGCGGGTTTTTTTGTGTGTGTAAAAAAAAATAAAAAATTTCAGTCAAGGGGAGGTTCCCATTAAACGCGGCTTTTAAAATAGTCTATATGTGGGTCCCGTTCATTTAAAGAGCTTTTGTTGCTGGTCGTTCCTACCAGTAGAGGGGGGCCGAGTTCCGTGTTGTCCGGCTGGATTTGTCCGTTTTAGAGGTCGAAGGGCAGGCAAAGTTCTTCCTTGGAGAAGCAGCCGACGGAGATCTGCTCAGCTGCCTCTGCGCTCATTCCAAAGCTTTGCTTGTTTATAATGGTATTTTTATTTATTTATTTATTTGTACTTAAAACTTATACATTCTTTAACAAATTTGCAATACAGAGTTATGTATATCAAGCTCATATAGTATTTTCACTCTCTATATTACATACTCATATTATTTACCTTTTATTACCCCTTACCTAGTGCTATCCCTTCACCCCAGACCAGCCAATTACAATATTTATTTTCAAAATTCCATTGTTTCTTGTACAGGTTTTTTCCCCCTTACCTTCTACATATACAAACACTATAAATTTTCCCCATATCTTCCCAAAGTCATCCTTTTTTAATAGCCCTCTTTTAATTTTAATCTTACATGTCAATTTATCATTAATCTCCTTATACCATTCTTCCAATTGGCACAGCTTGTTTATAATGGTATTTTAATTGTCATTTAATTAATAATTAATTATCAAGAGGTGTTGTCAAAGGCTTTCATGGCCGGGATCACAGAGTTGTTGTATGTCTTTGGGACATAAAACCCGAAAGACATATAAACAGTCCTTGCTTAGTTTTTCCATACCTCACAACCTGACATAGATGTGGGCGAAACCTCAGGAGAGAATGCTTCTGGAACATGGCCACACCGCCCGAAAGACATACAACAACCCTATTAAGAGGTGCTTTGCTTGTGCTTTTGGTGCACAAAGTCAGAAGGGGTTGGACTAAATGACCCAAGGGATCTCTTCCCACCCTCTTTATTGTTATTGTTATTGACACAAAGACATAGTATGATACAGCAAATTTATTTATTTACTTACAGTATTTATATCATTTATATATAAATGAGATATATATGCTGGATGTAGTATCACAAAATCACAAGGCAAACACTTCCCAAGAACTGTGTGATGTATGTTATTATTATTACAGTATTATTATTATTTATTAACAACATTGAGGCTGGGTGGCCATCTGTCAGGGGTGCTTTGCTTGTGCTTTTGGTGCACAAAGTCAGAAGGGAGTTGGACTAAATGACCCAAGGGATCTCTTGTTATTATTGTTATTCACACAAAGACATAGTATGGTACAGCAAATTTATTTATTTATTTACAGTATTTATATCATTTATATATAAATGAGATACATATGCTGGATTTTGTATCACAAAATCACAAGGCAAACACTTCCCAAGAACTGTGTGATGTATAATATTATTATTACAGTATTATTAGTATTTATTAACAACATTGAGGCTGGGTGGCCATCTGTCAGGGGTGCTTTGCTTGTGCTTTTGGTGCACAAAGTCAGAAGGGAGTTGGACTAAATGACCCAAGGGATCTCTTCCCACCCTCTTTATTGTTGTTGTTATTGTTATTGACACAAAGACATAGTATGGTACAGCAAATGAGATATATATGCTGGATTTTGTATCACAAAATCACAAGGCAAACACTTCCCAAGAACTGTGTGATGTATATTATTATTACTACAGTACAGTAGAGTCTCACTTATCCAACACTCGCCTATCCAACGTTCTGGATTATCCAACACATTTTTGGAGTCAGTGTTTTCAATACATCGTGATATTTGGGTGCTAAATTTGTAAATACAGTAATTACTACATAGCATTAATGTGTAATGAACTACTTTTTCTGTCAAATTTGTTGTATAACCTGATGTTTTGGTGCTTCATTTGTAAAATCATAACCTAATTTGATGTTTAATAGGCTTTTCCTTAATCTCTCCTTATTATCCAACATATTCGCTTATCCAACATTCTGCTGGCCCGTTTACGTTGGATAAGCGAGACTCTACTGTATTATTATTATTTATTAACAACATTGAGGCTGGGTGGCCATCTGTCAGGGGTGCTTTGCTTGTGCTTTTGGTGCACAAAGTCAGAAGGGGGTTATGGGTCGCCATGATGCCATCACTCTTACCGTGTTTCCCCGAAAATAAGACAGTGTCTTATATTAATTTTTGCTCCCAAAGATGTTCTAGGTCTTATTTTCAGGGGATGTCTTATTTTTCCATGAAGAAGAATTCACATTTATTGTTGAACAAAAAATGAACATTTATTATATACTCTACAGTAGTTGTCATCACAAACCAGCATAACCAGACAAACTGAATCCTATCAAGAATTTCTTGTTACTACCATTATTTCCATGTACAACTGGTATGTACATTTACCAATCCTGCATGCTCTGGTGTTCTGTTTGGCAGGCGCTGGGCATGCTTCCAAGCAAAAACTTTGCTAGGTCTTACTTTCGGGGGAGGCCTTATATTTAGCAATTCAGCAAAACTTCTACTAGGTCTTATTTTTCGGGGATGTCTTATTTTCGGGGAAACGGTATATATACAGTAGAGTCTCACTTATCCAACATAAACAGGCCGGCAGAACGTTGGATAAGCGAATATGTTGGATAATGAGAGATTAAGGAAAACCCTATTAAACATTAAATTAGGTTATGATTTTACAAATTAAGCACCAAAACATCATGTTATACAACAAATTTGACAGAAAAAGTAGTTCAATACACAGTAATGCTATGTAATAATTACTGTATTTATGAATTTAGCACCAAAATATCACGATGTATTGAAAACATTGACTACAAAAATGCGTTGGATAATCCAGAACGTTGGATAAGCGAGTGTTGGATAAGTGAGACTCTACTGTATATATATAGAAGATATACTCGAGTATAAGCCGACCCAAATATAAGCCGAGGCATCTAATTTTACCACAAAAAACCTGTGAAACCATTGACTCCAGTATAAGCTGAGGGTGGTAAATTTCAGAAATAAAAATACATACCAATAAAATTACATTAATTGAGTGGGTTAAATGTTTTGGAATATTTACATAAAGCTCAAATTTAAGATAAAACTGTCCAATTCTGATCAAATCATTATTCTCATATTCTTCTGTGTAAATGTGCGTATGTATCCTTTTACACGTCCCTTGTGCAATGTCCTTGCAGGCAGCCAATTATCTGACACCAGAAGCGACTTGCAGATTTTTAAGTTGGAAAAAAAAAAGCAGAGTCTGGAGGCAAACATGAATCCCGACATCCCCTTTGGGGTTCTTTCTAATGACTGCTCGGCGCTGCTCTTGTGTGTTTGGCTGCCTTGTTTTCTCTTGTCAGGTTCTTCCTCCAAAGACGACGAAGAGGCGGAGAGTCTGCGCTGTCAGCACAGCATGAGCTCGCCATACCTTCCCCGCTTTTTGCTTCGGAGCCTTAGAAGTCTTGAGTTCCTTCCTCCTCAGTAGGTTGCTTCGGCGTCAAGTTTACTTTGAGTCAGTACTTTGGTGTGCCATCTGAATACAAAAAAACCCACTCCAGCTAAGAACACTCTGTTCTGAGCCGCAAACCTGTTGTTCTCGGATCCGTCGTCCTTATTAACGGCTTCGGAATGGCATTCAAAGCGGAGAAGTGGAGGGAAGGGTGAGATTGAGAGTGGCCAAAAATCTTGATCCGTGCCCATCTTTGTTCGCTCTTTGGAGGCTGTGCCCTCTTCCTTTTCTTATTGTGGCGGAGAGCTACCGAGCGGCTTGGCTGTACATCTCGCCTCCTTCCCAGAATCCCCTGGTTTGGAATTCAAATTAGGGGAGAAACAAAGCACTAGGGTATTTGCTAGGCATGTCCGATCGATGGAAAAAATGTTTCAATTCTCGTTTCTAAAGTAGGGTGTGCCGGCGCTTCGATATAGAAAGTATTTCCAAATTTTTCACCCAAAAGTTTCGGATATTTCCGAAAATTCGTAATGATTCTTAATGTTATGCGCAATCGCCAAAAAAAAAAAAAGGAAACTGGGGGGGGGGGGACTTTTACAGGGCTCTCCCGCCCTCATTTCTTGAGGTATCCTCATCAAATTTGGTACAGTGGGAGATCACATTCAACACTCTTTGCTCAACAAATTGCAGAACGTTTCCTGTCTCCTATGATTTTTGGCGAATTTTCATAACTTTTTATAATACACTATTTTTCAATATTTGAAGAAACCTGTTCCTGGTTTGAAAGTCTTATTTCCTGTTCAATTGGGTTCTTATCACTGTGAAAGTCCCTCTTCTACTTGTGTAGACTTTAATGAAACATTAAGACACATTTAGAGAATGGGCCAACGATGGTTCAAATTACATTGCTGGTTGTGCCCAGGGACAACGTCTCAGAACTCGATTCAAAAAGCGAGAACAATCCGAAATAATTCCGATATAAGAATCAAAATGATTTTTTGGACAACCCTAGTATTTGCTGTTGCCTTCCCAAATATTTGTCACTTTGCAGACAAGCCAAAGGCACAGCATCGGCTATGGAGGAACCAAATTTCAGAGAAAATCGGAAGCTTCAAAAAGGAGTGAGAGACCTTACATTGACCACTGGTTCACATGTATGTCTGAAGCATGTGCTGTAATATTGATAAGAGATGTGTGTGAAAAAATTTCCTTCGTGCTATCGTTTCGATCATTCGCCTACACAAAAACGAACGATGACATTTTCGTAGGAAACGAGAAGTGACACAAAAATGAAAGCCGCACTATCGTGGTGCTTGCTTTAGTTTTTCTTTCATTCAGGCCCCGTAATAATAAGCAGGTAGTGACATAGGCCTGCTTTCCCATGACAACTGATGTGTACAAATGGATGTTAATAATAATAATATAAATAACGATAAGCTATCCTGGGACCCTAAGTTGAGTCTGGGAGAGGAGTGCCTCCCAATTACATCCGATGTGTATTCAGGGGTCTTGATGATAATTTTATTATTATTATTATTAAGAACAGTTATTCTGGCACCCTAAGCTGAGTCTGGGAGAGCAGTGCCTCCCAATTACATCTGCTGTTGGTTATATTAAGAACAGTTATTCTGGCATCCTAAGCTGAGTCTGGGAGAGCAGTGCCTTCCAATTACATCTGATGTGTATCCATGGGCCTTGATATTATTTATATTAAGAACAGTTATTCTGGCACCCGAAATGAGTCTGGGAGAGGAGTGCCTCCCAATTACATTTGATGTGGATCCATGGGTCTTGATATTAATATTTATATTAACAGCAGTTCTTCTGGCACCCTAAACTGAGTCTGGGAGAGCAGTGCCTCCCAATTACATCCAATGTGTATTCAAGGGTCTTGATATTATTATTATTATTATTATTATTATTATTATTATTATTATTAAGAACAGTAATTCTGGCCCCTAAGCTGAGTCTGGAAGAGGAGTGCCTCCAATTACAGCTGATGTGTATCCATGGGTCTTGATATTATTTATATTAAGAACAAGTTATTCTGGCACTCTAAACTGAGTCTGGGAGAGCAGTGCCTCCCAATTACATCTGATGTGTATCCATGGGTCTTGATATTATTTATATTAACAAGTTATTCTGGAACCCGAAGCTGAGTCTGGGAGAGCAGTGCCAATTACGCCCAATGTGTATCCATGGGTCTTAATAATATTTATATTAATATTAAAAACAGCAATTATTCTGGCATTCTAAGCTGAGTCTGGGAGAGCAGTGCCTCTGAATTACATCTGATGTGTATCCATGGGTCTTGATATTATTTATATTAAGAACAAGTTATTCTGGAACCCTAAGCTGAGTCTGGGAGAGCATTGTCTCCCAATTACATCTGATGTATATCCATGGGTCTTGATGTTAATATTTATATTAAGAACAGTTATTTTGGCACTCTTAAGCTGAGTCTGGGAGAGCAGTGCCTCTGAATTACATCTGATGTGTATCCATGGGTCTTGATGTTAATATTTATATTAAGAACAGTTATTTTGGCACTCTTAAGCTGAGTCTGGGAGAGCAGTGCCTCCCAATTACATCTGATGTGTATCCATGGGTCTTGATATTATTTATATTAAGAACAAGTTATTCTGGCACCCTAAGCTGAGTCTGGGAGAGCAGTGCCTCCCAATTACATCTGATGTGTATCCATGGGTCTTGATATTATTTATATTAAGAACAAGTTATTCTGGCACCCTAAGCTGAGTCTGGGAGAGCTGTGCCTCCCAATTCTATCTGATGTGCGTTCATGGGTCTTGATGTTAATATTTATATTAAGAACAACAGTTATTCTGGAACCCTAAGCTGAGTCTGGGAGAGCAGTGCCAATTACGTCCAATGTGTATCCATGGGTCTTGATATTATTTATATTAAGAACAAGTTTTTCTGGTACCCTAAGCTGAGTCTGGGAGAGCAGTGCCTCCCAATTACATCCTATGTGTATCTACACAAAATGAACAGCAATTCTATACGAATGCACACCACTAATATTGATACTCTGGAGAACCTGCGGTCATATGTGAAGCCAGAGAGTTCTTTAACATACGCTGCTTTGAGTCCCATTTGAGGGAGAAAGGCGGGATAAAAGTAAATAATATTAACAGTACATAGCTAAGCACGAGGATATTGGATGAACGGATTTTAACCATATGTTTTATATTTTATACTGTACTAGCTGTGCCTGGCCACGCGTTGCTGTGGCAAAGTGGTGGTGGTATTGATTAAAAATTGTTGTGTAATTTTTATTTGACGTTATTTGTATTTTTTATTAATTTTATTGTAAGTTATATTTTATTTATTATATTTTATTATTTTCTTGTATTATTTTTAGTTATTTTCTGTTATTATAGTATTTTATTGTATTAATTTTTAGTGTTTTTAATTATTTTTTATTGGGTTGCTAGGAGACCCAAGTTGGAGGAGCTTAGCCTTCTAACTGGCAGCAATTGGATAAAAGCAATTATTCCTCTCTCTCTCTAATTAGGACTTTATTTTTCTTTTCTTTTTGTTGTATCAACCTAGAGGCGTGGATGATGGGTTGTGTTGTCAAATTTCGAGGTTGGGGGGCCTGTAATTTTGTTGTTTTGTGGGTCGCCGTGATGCCATCACTCTTTTATATATATAGATTTAACTATTTGTAATAGATTTTATATGCTGTTTTGTTTTAATGATGTGTCGGCATTGAATCGTTGCCAATTGTACACCGCCCCGAGTCCCTTTGGGTGAGAAGGGTGGGATAGAAATATTGGAAATACATTTCACTGCCATAGGAAATTGTTACTGGATTGTGGCACCAACCATTAATTACAGAGTCCTATCGCAGGAACTGTGGCCTTTAGATCCCTTCCAACAGTACGATTGGAAGTACAAATCTAGTCCTAAAAGCCATGGTCTGCCCAGACAGACAGAATGTCACACTATAGTTTTTTTAAAACTTGAATTATTTTAAATTTTGAATTGTTTCAAACTGTGTAAAACCCAGAGGTGTCATGATATGGGGATATTAATGGAAATCTGACATTACTTGCACTTTCTTTGGCCCAGGTCTTTTTAGAAGCCAACCCAGGATTTTATCAAAGTATGTTTATTGTATGTGACTTCATTTGTTTTATGACTTGTTTTTATTGTTGATTGAATTGTTTCATTGTTGAGTGTATCCATGTGTATCCATGGATCTTGATACTATTTATATTAAAAACAAGTTATTCTGGCACCCTAAGCTGAGTCTGGGAGAGCAGTGCCTCCCAATTACATCCTATGTGTATCTACACAAAATGAACAGCATTTCTGTACTAATGCACACCACTAATATTGATACTCTGGAGAACCTGCGGTCATATGTGAAGCCAGAGAGTTGGAAGTCCAAAATACCTGGAGGGCCCAAGTTTGCCCATGCCTGATATTATAATAATAATTATAATAATAATAATAATAATAATAATAATAATAATTGCAGTAATAATAATAATAATAATTCCCTAACAACAGGAAAAACTCAGGACCTCAAGATTGAACTTCAAAGACTCTGGCACAAACCAGTGCAGGTGGTCCCGGTGGTGATGGGCACATTGGGTGCCGTGCCAAAAGATCTCAGCCGGCATTTGGAAACAATAGACATTGACAAAATTACGATCTGCCAGCTGCAAAAGGCCACCCTGCTGGGATCTGCACGCATCATCCGAAAATACATCACACAGTCCTAGACACTTGGGAAGTGTTCGACTTGTGATTTTGTGATACGAAATCCAGCATATCTATCTTGTTTGCTGTATCATAATAATAATAATAATAATACAAAATACATCACCCAGTCCTAGACACTTGGGAAGTGTTCGACTTGTGATTTTGTGATACGAAATCCAGCATATCTATCTTGTTTGCTGTATCATAATAATAATAATAATACAAAATACATCACACAGTCCTAGACACTTGGGAAGTGTTCGACTTGTGATTTTGTGATACGAAATCCAGCATATCTATCTTGTTTGCTGTATCATAATAATAATAATAATAATAATACAAAATACATCACACAGTCCTAGACACTTGGGAAGTGTTCGACTTGTGATTTTGTGATATGAAATCCAGCATATCTATCTTGTTTGCTGTATAATAATAATAATAATAATAATAATACAAAATACATCACACAGTCCTAGACACTTGGGAAGTGTTCGACTTGTGATTTTGTGATACGAAATCCAGCATATCTATCTTGTTTGCTGTATCATAATAATAATAATAATAATAATAATACAAAATACATCACACAGTCCTAGACACTTGGGAAGTGTTCGACTTGTGATTTTGTGATACGAAATCCAGCATATCTATCTTGTTTGCTGTATCATAATAATAATAATAATAATAATACAAAATACATCACACAGTCCTAGACACTTGGGAAGTGTTCGACTTGTGATTTTGTGATACGAAATCCAGCATATCTATCTTGTTTGCTGTATCATAATAATAATAATAATAATAATAATAATAATAATAATAATACAAAATACATCACCCAGTCCTAGACACTTGGGAAGTGTTCGACTTGTGATTTTGTGATACGAAATCCAGCATGTCTATCTTGTTTGCTGTATCATAATAATAATAATAATACAAAATACATCACACAGTCCTAGACACTTGGGAAGTGTTCGACTTGTGATTTTGTGATACGAAATCCAGCATATCTATCTTGTTTGCTGTATCATAATAATAATAATAATACAAAATACATCACCCAGTCCTAGACACTTGGGAAGTGTTCGACTTGTGATTTTGTGATACGAAATCCAGCATGTCTATCTTGTTTGCTGTATCATAATAATAATAATAATACAAAATACATCACACAGTCCTAGACACTTGGGAAGTGTTCGACTTGTGATTTTGTGATACGAAATCCAGCATATCTATCTTGTTTGCTGTATCATAATAATAATAATAATACAAAATACATCACCCAGTCCTAGACACTTGGGAAGTGTTCGACTTGTGATTTTGTGATACGAAATCCAGCATATCTATCTTGTTTGCTGTATCATAATAATAATAATAATACAAAATACATCACACAGTCCTAGACACTTGGGAAGTGTTCGACTTGTGATTTTGTGATATGAAATCCAGCATATCTATCTTGTTTGCTGTATCATAATAATAATAATAATAATAATACAAAATACATCACACAGTCCTAGACACTTGGGAAGTGTTCGACTTGTGATTTTGTGATACGAAATCCAGCATATCTATCTTGTTTGCTGTATCATAATAATAATAATAATACAAAATACATCACACAGTCCTAGACACTTGGGAAGTGTTCGACTTGTGATTTTGTGATACGAAATCCAGCATATCTATCTTGTTTGCTGTATCATAATAATAATAATAATAATAATAATAATAATAATAATAATAATACAAAATACATCACCCAGTCCTAGACACTTGGGAAGTGTTCGACTTGTGATTTTGTGATACAAAATCCAGCATATCTATCTTGTTTGCTGTATCATAATAATAATAATAATAATACAAAATACATCACACAGTCCTAGACACTTGGGAAGTGTTCGACTTGTGATTTTGTGATACGAACTCCAGCATATCTATTTTGTTTGCTGTGTCATAATAAAATAATTGCAGCTTCTGGTGTGGGAGAAAGGCGGGATAAAACTAAATAATATTAACAGTATATAGCTAAACTACATTTCACTACCATAGGAAATTGTTATTGGATTGTGGCACTGACCATTAATGACAGAGTCCTATCGCTGGGACTGTGGTCTTATGAGATCCCTTCCAACAGTATGATTGTAAAGCACATGGCAATTCAAAAGGCATGGTAATGCACAGCTAAAAGCAACCATCATACAAAACATTGGCTGCATCTACCTCTACCGAGGTCTGTCCCAAATCAAGCTCTGCCACTAAGCCCATTTTCAGGCTTCCTTGTAATGTTCTGTCCCTAGGAAACTTAATTGATTTCTTAAGAACCCAAGGAAACAGGGAGGAGGGTGAGAAGAGAAGTGTCTTGAGCGCTCACCAGCCGCGTAGCTTCTTACCCCCAAACTGTCAGAATAAATTATGCACAATTTGCTTACTTAGCATCATCTGTTACAGGCGGAGAACTGGACTTGGATGGCCTAATTTCCGAGGCGGGATACGGAATGTGCGGAGGAGCAACCGGTGTTTGAATGAAAAAGTTGAGACACTTAATAGCACCCCAGTGCTTCATTTGGCGAAACCTTTCCTTCGCAGAGCCCTTTAAATATCAGATGGAAACCCGAATCAGTCCCGAAGCAGTTAAAAGAACCCGGGCATGAGGACCAAACAAAATTCCACCGCACTTTTGCCCAAAGGTCAGACAGACATAAAGCTGGGAGCATTGGGTGACTCGGCCCGAGATATAATTTGATCTGTTTGCAAGGCGAAAAGAAATGCCGGCCTTTACATGCACCTCCCTCCCAATCTTTGCCTTGGAGAGCAAACTATATTTTGCCCAATATGTGACAGACCAATACCGTATATAAGCCAACCCGAATATAAGCCGAGTCATCTAATTCTACCACAAAAAAACTGGGAAATTATAGATACCAAAAACTTCACAATAGAGTTGTGAGGTTCATTTGGCGAAACCTTTCCTTCGCAGAGCCCTTTAAATATCAGATAGAAACCCGAATCAGTCCCGAAGCAGTTAAAAGATCCCGGGCATGAGGACCAAACACAACCTCTGAGGATACCTCACAACCTCTGAGGATGCCTGCCATAGATGTGGGCGAAACGTCAGGAGAGAATGCTTCTGGAACATGGCCACACAGCCCGAAAGACATACAACAACCCTGTGATCCTGGCCATGAAAGCCTTCGACAACACATTGAACTTCACAATAGTCATGATATCGCGACTTTTCTCGTGTCATTGTTGCTAACCGAGCGTCAATCGGGAAAGAGAAAATCCAATTTTTGATAAGAAACAAAGGTAAAAGTATATTGCCATATATACTCAAGTATAAGCCGAGGCACCTAATTTTATCACAAAAAACTGGGAAAACATTGACTCCAGTATAAGCCGAGAGCAGTAAATCTCAGAAATAAAAATAGATACCAAAAAATTACATGAATTGAGGCATCGGTAGGTTAAGTATTTTTGAATATTTACATCAAGCTCTAATTTAAGACAAGACTGTCTAACTGATTAAATCATTATTCTCATCTTCAATGTCAATGTGCTTATGTATCCTTTTAATAATAATAGAGTAAAATAATACATGTATTATTTTCCTGTATTTATTATTATTACATGTCATAATAAATAGAGTAGAATAATGTAATAATAAGATCGGAGTGAAATAATAAAGGTATTAATAATAATAAAAATAAGAGTAAAATAAATGTAAAGTAGCAAAAATAATAAGAGTACAATAATAAATGTAATACAGTAGAGTCTCGCTTATCCAAGCCTCACTTATCCAAGCCTCTGGATTATCCAAGCCATTTTTGTAGTCAACGTTTCCAATATATCGTGATATTTTGGTGCTAAATTTGTAAATACAGTAATTACAACATAATATTACTGCGTATTGAACTACTTTTTCTGTCAAATTTGTTGTATAACATGATGTTTTGGTGCTTAATTTGTACAATCATAACCTAATTTGATGTTTAATAGGCGTTTCCTTAATCCCTCCTTATTATCCAACATATTCACATATCCAACATTCTGCCGGCCCGTTTATGTTGGATAAGTGAGACTCTACTGTACCAAAAATTACATTAATTGAGGCATCAGTAGGTTAAATGTTTTTGAATATTTACATCAAGCTCTAATTTAAGACAAGCCTGTCTAACTCTGATTAAATCATTCTCATCTTCAATGTCAATGTGCTTATGTATCCTTTTAATAATAATAGAGTAAAATAATACATGTAATAATAATAAATACAGGAAAATAATACATGTCATAATAAATAGAGTAGAATAATGTAATAAGATCGGAGTGAAATAATAAATGTATTAATAATAAAAATAAGAGTAAAATAAATGTAAAGTAGCAACAATAATAGAGTACAATAATAAATGTAATAATAATAGAGTAAAATAATAAATGTAATAATAATAGAATAAGATAATAAATGTAATACAGTAGAGTCTCACTTATTCAAGCTAAACGGGCCAGCAGAAGCTTGGATAAGCGAATATCTTGGATAATAAGGAGGGATTAAGGAAAAGCCTATTAAACATCAAATTAGGTTATGATTTTACAAATTAAGCACCAAAACAACATGTTATACAACAAATTTGATAGAAAGAGTGGTTCAATAGGCAGTAATGCTACGTAGTAATTACTGTATTTACAAATTTAGCACCAAAATATCACGATATATTGAAAACATTGACTACAAAAATGGCTTGGATTATCCAGAGGCTTGGATAAGCGAATGTTGGATAAGTGAGACTCTACTGTACAGGAAAATAATACATGTCATAATAGAGTAGAATAATGTAATAATAAGATTGGAGTGAAATAATAAATGTATTATTAATAATAATAAAAATAAGAGTAAAATAAATGTAAAGTAGCAACAATAATAGAGTACAATAATAGATGTAATAATAATAGAGTAAAATAATAAATGTAATAATACCAATAATAATAGAGAAAAATAATAAATGTATCATATTCTCGAGTATAAGCTGACCCAAATATAAGCCAACCAGGACCCTCACCCGAGTATAAGCCAATGGAAGGCTTTTTCAGTCCTAAAAAAAGCGCTGAAAAGCTAGGCTTATATACAGTAATGCAAAATAAACCCCCTTGTTTATTTTGTACAATTCAGATGTTGAGAAGCATGTTCAACTCCTCTTTCACCTTGAATTATCACCTATATAATTATTATTACTTTGATGAATGAAATCTGCTCGTTTCCTACTGTTGATCCCAGCTGTGGTTGTGCAAATCTGATGTTTTTTTGCATAACATTAAGTAACACCATGCAACAAAATTTGAAAAAAAATTCTGTTCCTAGTCTGAAAGTGTTATTCCTGTTTAATTGAGTAGTACTTACTTTGAAAGTAGTTGTTATGCTCCAATTTTGAATATGTTGAATTGGTTGAGACTCAATGAGATATTCATTGAAACTTATCTCCAACAACTTATTACCACTCTTGATAATTCTGTCCTGCATTTTGCACATGCCTGCCCCTTCCTTGTCATTTTAATAGTCCCACTTTTTAGTTTTGATACCCCCCGATGAGTTTTATGATGCTTTATTCTATTACTCGGCTGTTTTAATTGTGTTTTTAATGTTATCTCTGTTGCCATTGCAAGGAGAAGATGGGGTGATGGCGACAGGGGACAGGGAAAAGGCAGAACTACTTAATGCCTTCTTTGCCTCGGTCTTCTCAGAAAAAGAAAGCCATCTTCAACCTCAGCAACATGGAATGGACGAAGGATTGGGGGAAATCCAACCCCAAATAGGGAAACAAGTTGTCCAGGAACACCTGGCCACTCTAAACGAATTCAAGTCCCCAGGGCCAGATCAGCTACATCCAAGAGTATTGAAGGAACTAGCGGAAGTTATTTCAGAACCACTGGCAATCATCTTCGAGAGTTCTTGGAGAACAGGAGAAGTCCCAGCAGATTGGAGGAGGGCGAATGTGGTCCCTATCTTCAAGAAGGGAAAAAAGAACGACCCAAACAATTACCGTCCGGTCAGCCTCACATCGATACCAGGCAAGATTCTGGAAAAGATCATCAAGGAAGTGGTCTGCGAACACTTAGAAACAAATGCGGTCATTGCTAATAGTCAACACGGATTTACCAAAAACAAGTCATGCCAGACTAATCTGATCTCTTTTTTCAATAGAGTTACGAGTTGGGTCGATACAGGGAATGCCGTGGATGTAGCGTACCTGGATTTCAGTAAGGCCTTCGACAAAGTCCCCCACGACCTTCTGGCAAACAAACTAGTAAAATGTGGGCTAGACAAAACTACGGTTAGGTGGATCTGTAATTGGCTAAGCGAACGAACCCAAAGGGTGATTCTCACCAATGCGTCGTCTTCATCATGGAAAGAAGTGACAAGTGGAGTGCCACAAGCAGGGCTCCGTCCTGGGCCCGGTTCTGTTCAACATCTTTATTAACGACTTAGACGAAGGGTTAGAAGGCACGATCATCAAGTTTGCAGACGACACAAAACTGGGAGGGATAGCTAACACTCCAGAAGACAGGAGCAGAATTCAAAACGATCTTGACAGACTAGAGAGATGGGCCGAAACTAACAAAATGAAGTTCAACAGGGACAAATGCAAGAGACTTCACTTCGGCAGAAAAAATGGAAATCAAAGATACAGAATGGGGGACGATGCCTGGCTTGACAGCAGTGTGTGCGAAAAAGACCTTGGCGTCCTCGTGGACAACAAGTTAAACATGAGCCAACAATGTGATGCGGCTGCTAAAAAAGCCAACAGGATTCTGTCCTGCATCAATAGGGGAATAGCGTCTAGATCCAGGGAAGTTATGCTCCCCCTTATTCCATTCTGCCTTGGTCAGACCACACCTGGAATACTGTGTCCAATTTTGGGCACCACAGTTGAAGGGAGATGTTGACAAGCTGGAAAGCATCCAGAGGAGGGCGACTAAAATGATTAAGGGTCTGGAGAACAAGCCCTATGAGGAGCGGCTTAAAGAGCTGGGCATGTTTAGCCTGCAGAAGAGAAGGCTGAGAGGAGACATGAGAGCCATGTACAAATATGTGAGGGGAAGTCAAAGGGAGGAGGGAGCAAGCTTATTTTCTGCTGCCCTGCAGACTAGGACACAAGGGAACAATGGCTTCAAACTACAGGAAAGGAGATTCCACCTGAACATCAGGAAGAACTTCCTCACTGTGAGAAGGGCTGTTCGACAGTGGAACTCTCTCCCCCGGGCCGTGGTGGAGGCTCCTTCTTTGGAGGCTTTTAAGCAGAGGCTGGATGGCCATCTGTCGGGGGTGCTTTGAATGCGATTTCCTGCTTTTTAGCAGGGGGTTGGACTAGATGGCCCATGTGGTCTCTTCCAACTCTACTATTCTATGATTCTATGATTCTATGATGCTGAGTCCCTTTGGGTTTATAAAAATAAGTCTTCCTTGGAGTCTCCTCTGGAAGTTACGAAGCAGAGGTTGAATCGTTTGTGGGGAAGATCTTGCTTGTGTCTTGTTTGGAAAATGGGGTTGGACTGGATGATCCTTGGGGTCTCTTCCAGGGTCATGTCTGTCCTGGTTCTAGCAAGGAGAGACTCGAGGTTTTCCTTTCTCTCGGAGACAATAGGGATGCGGTCAAATCCTTAGCTAGATCCAATCAAGATCCAATCAAGAGAAGTCGAGCACAGGGCAGACAGGTGTCATAATCCTGTTACTCTCAAGTTCAGCTTGGGCTAAATTTGGGGTTTCTTTGCACTAATGCGCATGCAAGTAAAGTGACAATCTATGGCTCTTGTGCTTTCGCTATGTTATCATTAAATACAATTGAGCATCCTTTGGAATACCGAAATAAATCCAAAACTCATGTTAGCCGCCCCGAGTCACTTTGGTTAAATGGAGGCAGGGTACAAAAATAAAATTGTTATTATTATTAACACAAAGACAGTATGACAGAGCAAACGAGATCTATGCTGGATTTCGTATCACAAAATCACAAGTCGAACACTTCCCAAGTGTCTAGGAATATGTGATATATATTATTACTAGCTGTGCCCGGCCACGCGTTGCTGTGGCGAAGTCTGGTGGTCTGGGAAATAAAGTATTGAGGAATTGGTGGTAGTTAAGGTCAAGGGTAAAGGTTTTCCCCTGACATTAAGTCCATTATAAATGGGTTATATAGCTGTGTGGAAGGGCCTTGAGTCTACACTGCTATATAATCCAGTTAAAATCAGATAATCTGTATTTTATAGGCAGTGTGGAAGAGGCCTAAGTGAGGCCTAACTCTGCCTGTCCCCTGGGCTGAGTGGGTTGCTAGGAGACCAAGTGGGCGGAGCTTAGCCTTCTAACTGGCAGCAATTGGATAAAAACAATTATTCCTCTCCCTCTAATTAGGACTTTATTTTTCTTTTCTTTTTGTTGTATGAACGTAGAGGCATGGATGAGGGGTTGTGCTGCCAAGTTTAGTGTTTCTGGGATGTGTAGTTTTGTTGTTTTGTCCTAGGCCGAAATTTCATTACCCTTTTATATATATAATTATTATTATTATTATTAACACAAAGACAGTATGACAGAGAAAAACGAGATGTATATGCTGGATTTCGTATCACAAAATCACAAGTCGAACACTTCCCAAGTGTCTAGGAATGTGTGATATATTATTATTATTATTATTATTATTATTATTATTATTATTATTATTATTATTATTATTAACACAAAGACAGTATGACAGAGAAAAACGAGATGTATATGCTGGATTTCGTATCACAAAATCACAAGTCGAACACTTCCCAAGTGTCTAGGACTGTGTGATGTATTTTCGGATGATGCGTGCAGATCCCAGTCGGGTGTCCTTTTGCAGTTGGCAGATCGTGATTTTGTCAATGCCTATTGTTTCCAAATGCCGGCTGAGATCTTTTGGCACGGCACCCAGTGTGCCCATCACCACCGGGACCACCTGCACTGGTTTCTGCCAGAGTCTTTGCAGTTCAATCTTGAGGTCCTGATAGCGGCTGAGTTTTTCCTGTTGTTTTTCATCAATGCGACTGTCACCTGGGATGGCGACATCAATGATCCAAACCTTTTTCTTTTCCACAACTGTGATGTCTGGTGTGTTGTGTTCCAGAACTTTGTCAGTCTGGATTCGGAAGTCCCACAGTATCTTTGCGTGCTCATTTTCCAATACTTTTGCAGGTTTGTGATCCCACCAGTTCTTTGCTGCTGGGAGGTGGGACTTGAGGCATAAGTTCCAATGAATCATTTGGGCCACATAGTTGTGCCTCTGTTTGTAGTCTGTCTGTGCGATTTTGTTACAGCAGCTGAGGATATAATCAATGGTTTCGTCGGTTTCCTTGCACAGTCTGCATTTTGGGTCATCAGCTGATTTTTCAATCTTGGCCTTAATGGCCTTTGTCCTGATGGCTTGCTCCTGGGCTGCAAGGATCAGGCCTTCTGTCTCCTTCTTCAGGGTCCCATTCGTGAGCCAGAGCCAGGTCTTCTCCTTCTCAGCTTTTCCTTCAGTTTTGTCAAGGAACTTTCCATGCAGTGTTTTGTTGTGCCAGTTGTCAGCTCTAGTTTGTAGTGTGGCTTTCTTGTACTGGTTTTTTGTCTGCTGTGTTTTGAGGAGTTTCTGATTTTTGACTTCAATCAAAGCAGGTTCTTCACTTTGCTTGACATATTCTGCCAGGGCATGTTCTTCTTCTTTGACTGCTTGTTTTACTTGTAAGAGTTGTTGTTGTTGTTATTATTATTATTATTATATCAGGCATGGGCAAACTTGGGCCCTCCAGGTGTTTTGGACTCCAACTCCCACAATTCCTAACAGCCTACCGGCTGTTAGGAATTGTGGGAGTTGAAGTCCAAAACACCTGGAGGGCCCAAGTTTGCCCATGCCTGCTTATTTTGATAACTGAACGTACTACAACTCCCAGTGTGCTCTAGTGCCTTGTACTTAAGGACTTACTGCTCGGGCTCTGAGCTAAATACGGCACCGCCTGTGTCTTTGCCAAGCGAGATGACCTTTCTCTGAAAGTCACTGTATTTATAGGGATGTTGATGGTCTTGAGTGGCAAGGACAGGAGAGATATTTTTTAAAAAAAAACTCTAGAAGTTTGCTTACAATTTAGAATTAATGCCGTTATATACCACTGTAGTGCTATGTAACCCTGGGAGTTGGCGTTTTGTCAACCAAAAGTGCCTCACCAAACTACAATTCCCAGGATCCCATTGAGCCATGGCGGTCAAAGTGGGGTCACCATCTCTACCTGGATGCTTTGTACTCGCAATGCAAGAGACCGGGAACATCGACTTGCGGGGATTAGACGGGGTAACAAGATTAGAGGGAGAAACTGAGTGAAATTAGGTAAACTGATGATAAGGATCAAGAGAACGAGAATTAAGAGAGGAGAGCATTAGGAATCCGGCTCAAGAGGGCTTACGGGGAAAGCGCACCGAGACCCGGCATAAAAGGGGAGATTCGTAGTCTGGGAGTAGCAGATTTGCTCGGTGTTAGTAGTGCCGTGTGTTCATACCCAAGACCAAAACACGTCTCTCGTGCTGTATTTGCTGGACTGTCGTGGATAGTGTTGTGCATTTGTATGGGATTGCTGTTAGTTTTGTGTAGTTTCATTCATGACATCTCATTTTCGTATTATTATTATTATACCCATTGACACACATCAGACATCATGGGGAAGCACACCTCTCTCAGACGCAGCTTAGGGTCTCAGAATAAAAATTGATATTAATATTAACATCCATTGGCACACATCAGATGTCACGGGGAAGCACTCCTCTCTCAGACTCATCTTAGGGTCCAAGAGTATTATTATTAATATTAATATTATCTACACCCATTGGCACACATCAGATGTCATGGGGAAGCACACCTCTCTCAGACTCAGCTTAGGGTCTCAGAATAAAAATTGATATTAATATTAACATCCATTGGCACACATCAGATGTCACGGGGAAGCACTCCTCTCTCAGACTCATCTTAGGGTCCAAGAGTATTATTATTAATATTAATATTATCTACACCCATTGGCACACATCAGATGTCATGGGGAAGCACACCTCTCTCAGACTCAGCTTAGGGTCTCAGAATAAAAATTGATATTAATATTAACATCCATTGGCACACATCAGATGTCACGGGGAAGCACTCCTCTCTCAGACTCATCTTAGGGTCCAAGAGTATTATTATTAATATTAATATTATCTACACCCATTGGCACACATCAGATGTCATGGGGAAGCACACCTCTCTCAGACTCAGCTTAGGGTCTCAGAATAAAAATTGATATTAATATTAACATCCATTGGCACACATCAGATGTCACGGGGAAGCAGACCTCTCTCAGACTCAGCTTAGGGTCCCAGAATAAAAATTGTTATTAATATTAATATTAACACCCATTGGCACACATCAGATGTCATGGGGAAGCACACCTCTCTCAGACTCAGCTTAGAGTCCCAGAACAACTGTTGTTGTTGTTGTTGTTGTTATTATTATTATTATTATTTACATCCATTGGCACATATCAGATGTCACGGGGAAGCAGACCTCTCTCAGACTCAGCTTAGGGTCCAAGAATAAAAAATATTAATATTAACACCCATTGGCACACATCAGATGTTATGGGGAAGCACACCTCTCTCAGACTCAGCTTAGGGTCCCAAAATAAATATTGTTATTAATATTAATATTAACACCCATTGGCACACCTCAGATGTCATGGGGAAGCAGACCTCTCTCAGACTCAGCTTAGGGTCCCAGAATAAAAATTGTTATTAATATTAATATTAACACCCATTGGCACACATCAGATGTCATGGGGAAGCACACCTCTCTCAGACTCAGCTTAGAGTCCCAGAACAACTGTTGTTGTTGTTGTTGTCATTATTATTATTATTATTATTATTATTATTATTATTTACATCCATTGGCACATGTCAGATGTCATGGGGAAGCAGACCTCTCTCAGACTCAGCTTAGGGTCCCAGAATAACAGTTGTTATTAATATTAACTACCATTGGCACATATCAGATGTCACGGGGAAGCAGACCTCTCTCAGACTCAGCTTAGGGTCCAAGAATAAAAAATATTAATATTAACACCCATTGGCACACATCAGATGTTATGGGGAAGCAGACCTCTCTCAGACTCAGCTTAGTCTCCCAGAATAAAAATTGTTATTAATATTAATATTATTATCTACACCCATTGGCACACATCAGGTGTTATGGGGCAGCACACTTCTCTCAGACCCAGTTTAGGATCCCAAAATAACTATTGTTATTAATATTAACACCCATTGGTACACATCAGATGTCACGGGGAAGCACTCCTCTCTCAGACTCAGTTTAGGGTCCCAGAATAACTATTGTTATTAATATTAACACTCATTGGCACACATCAGATGTCACGGGGAAGCACTCCTCTCTCAGACTCAGTTTAGGGTCCCAGAATAAAAATTGTTATTAATATTATTATTATTATTAACAGCCATTGGCACACATTAGATGTCACAGGGAAGCAGACCTCTCTCAGACTCAGCTTAGGGTCCCAGAATACAAATTGTTATTAATATTAACACCCATTGGCACACATCAGATATCATGGGGAAGCAGGCCTCTCTCAGACTCAGCTTAGGGTCCCAGAATAACTATAGTTATTATTATTATTATTATTATTATTATTATTATTATTATTATTATTATTATTAACATCTCAGGAAAATGAAAACGAAAGCAAGCACGATGACTGTGTGGCTTTCATTTTCGTATCGCCTCTTGTTTCCTACGAAAATGTCGCCATTCGTTTCGTGTACACCAAACAGTCAAAACGAAACAATAGCACAAAGGAAACGAAGGAAAAATTTTCACGCAAATCTCTAGTCGTGGAGCAATTCTAGCATCCTAGTTCCCAGGCCTGTGACTATATTGGCCGGGAACTGAAGGGAAGGACGATCCGTCCTGGCTGGATTCCGAACAGGATGCAAAAGTCCCCAAAGATCACAACTTTGTGCTATTTCCTACCCAGGGATCTCCACGGTTCACCGTCGACTCAACAGCCCTTCCGATCCACCCACTTCCCTGCTGTGCAGCCTGTCGCCTCCGTCTTGGGTTGATCGAGCAAGTTTAGAACAGTTTTGTAACCTGCGGCGGGACTACAAACCCCATTATCCCCAGACAGCAACGTTAGGATGGCGGCGGGATTTGTAGTCCAACACAACTGCATTCTTGTCCTAACAGGCTTAAAGCCATTCCTATCCATTCCTCCTGGATTGCTGTGAGTTTTCTGGCCATATTCCAGTAGCATTCTCGCCTGACGTTTTGCCTGCATCCGTGGCTGGCGTTTTCAGAAGTTCTGTTGGCAGTGAAGCAAGTGGAGTGTATCTATGTCTGTTTAAAGAAAGTGTAAATGTTGCAACGAACAAGCTTGAGTAACCTTGCAGCTGCAAAGTCAATCAGTGAGGTTATTTGCATAGAGGTAGCCTGGCCTTTGTTGCCTGGAGGCACCCTCTGGGAAGCTTCCTTCCAGCCTTTTTCTAACAGTCTCTTTCTTTTTCCTAAGTTTAAAAGTTACGGCCACATCTGTCTGTCTCTCCGTCCTTCCCATGCTTTCCTTTTTATCGGTTCTCTCCCAACGAAGCATCAACACTCCTGTCATTTTGTTGTCGGCCTGGTTGGAGAGGCCTAAATTTAGCCGGGAATGTCCCTGGGCAAACTTCCCAGTTGGTGGCAGGGCTGGAAGGCTGATATCGGGGGCAAAATGAGTGGCACCTGCTTATCATAAGTCAAGCTGTTGAAATGGGGAGGAGATTGAGCATTGCTAGGCAGAGATGTGCAAGGAGCGCATGAATCATTGTGACACTTATTGTTGATCTCAGTTGGGTGCATCTACACTGTAGAATCATAGAATAATAGAGTTGGAAGAGGGCACCTCCCCGAACATGCAAATGTGAGTAGATCAATAGGTACTGCTCCGGACATGCAAGTGTGAGTACATCAATAGGTACCACTCCAGACATGCAAATGTTAGTAGATCAATAGGTACCGTTCTGGACATGCAAGTATGAGTAGATCAATAGGTACCACTCCGAACATGCAAATGTCACTAGATCAATGGCACCTCCCTGGACATGCAAATGTGGGTAGATCAATAGGTACTGCTCCAGACATGCAAATGTGGGTAGATCAATAGGTACCACTCCGAACATGCAAATGTGAGTAGATTAATAGGTACCGCTCCGGACATGCAAATATGAGTAGATCAATAGGTACAGCTCGGGACATGCAAATATGAGTAGATCAATAGGTACAGCTCTGGACATGCAAATATGAGTAGATCAATAGGTACCTCTCCAGACATGCAAATGTGAGTAGATCAATAGGTACCGCTCCGGACATGCAAATGTGAGTAGGTCAATAGGTACTGCTCCAGACATGCAAATGTGAGTAGATCAATAGGTACCGCTCTGGACATGCAAATGCGAGTAGATCAATAGGTACCACTCCAAACATGCAGACGTGAATAGATCAATAGGTACTGCTCCGGACATGCAGATGTGAATAGATCAATAGGTACTGCTCCGGACTTGCAAATGTGAGTAGGTCAATAGGTACCACTCTGGACATGCAAATGTGAGTAGATCAATAGGGACCGCTCTGGACATGCAAATGTGAGTAGATCAATAGGGACCGCTCTGGACATGCAAATGCGAGTAGATCAATAGGTACCGCTCTGGACATGCAAATGTGAGTAGATCAATAGGGACCGCTCTGGACATGCAAATGTGAGTAGATCAATAGGGACTGCTCTGGACATGCAAATGTGAGTAGATCAATAGGGACCGCTCTGGACATGCAAATGTGAGTAGATCAATAGGGACCGCTCTGGACATGCAAATGCAAGTAGATCAATAGGTACCGCTCCAGACATGTAAATGTGAGTAGATCAATAGGTATGGCTCCGGACATGCAAGTGTGAATAGATCAATAGGTACCGCTCCGGACATGCAAGTGTGAATAGATCAATAGGTACCGCTCCGGACATGCAAACATGAGTAGATCAATAGGTACAGCAAATGAGATACTGTATATATGCTGGATTTCTTATTATTATTATTATTATTGACACAAAGAAATAGTATGACCCAGCAAATGAGATACTCTATATATGCTGAATTTTGTATTGTTAATAATAATAATAATAATAATAATAATAACAACAACAACAATACGAAATACAGCATATATACAGTATCTCATTTGCTGGGTCATACTATTTCTTTGTGTCAATAATAATAATAATAATAATAATAATAATAATAATAATAATAATAATAATAATGACACAAACAAATAGTATGACCCAGCAAATGAGATACTGTATATATGCCGGATTTTGTATTATTATTATTATTATTATTATTATTATTATTATTATTATTATTATGTGGCATCAAACTTTTGCAGATGCATTCACCGCAGTCGAAAGACCCGTCCAAACTAAAACTTGCAGGATTTCACAGCCGAGCCAGTGCAGCTCAATGTCAAAGTGCATTAATTCTGCAATGTAGAGCTTGAGCCTGGCATTCGAAGCAAGGCTTGGAGGAGGCCGGAGGAGTGTCCCAAGGAGGGGCGGGTGGCCCTGCTCATGAATAATGCATGCACCCCAGTGGGGGGTTTAATAATGCTCAAGGGGAGGAGTTTTGGGCGCATTTGCCCGGGCCAGAGGAGACGACGATTGCAGGGTCCCTTCTCCATCCATCCAGATTAATCTGATTGTATTTTTTGGGGAGACAGATAACGTGGTAGCCTTCCCAGGATGTCTCGGCCGCTCTCAGACCAGGATAAGAGGAAGCAGATCAGCGTGCGCGGCCTGGCCGGAGTGGAGAACGTCACCGACCTCAAGAAGAACTTCAACCGGCACTTGCACTTCACCCTGGTCAAGGACCGCAATGTGGCCACCACCCGGGACTACTACTTCGCCCTGGCCCACACCGTCCGGGACCACCTGGTGGGACGGTGGATCCGCACCCAGCAGTACTACTACGAGAAGGACCCCAAGGTGAGCCGGAGAGCGGGTTGGGAGACTAATAATAATAATAATAATAATAATAATAATAATAATAATAATAATAAAACTGGTCCCAGTGGTGATGGGCACACTGGGCGGATCCGCACCCAGCAGTACTACTACGAGAAGGACCCCAAGGTGAGCCGGAGAGCGGGTTGGGAGACTAATAATAATAATAATAATAATAATAATGATGGTCCCAGTGGTGATGGGCACACTGGGCGGATCCGCACCCAGCAGTACTACTACGAGAAGGACCCCAAGGTGAGCCGGAGAGCGGGTTGGGAGACTAATAATAATAATAATAATAATAATAATAATAATAAAACTGGTCCCAGTGGTGATGGGCACACTGGGCGGATCCGCACCCAGCAGTACTACTACGAGAAGGACCCCAAGGTGAGCCGGAGAGCGGGTTGGGAGACTAATAATAATAATAATAATAATAATAATAATAATAATAATAATAATAATAAAACTGGTCCCAGTGGTGATGGGCACACTGGGCGGATCCGCACCCAGCAGTACTACTACGAGAAGGACCCCAAGGTGAGCCGGAGAGCGGGTTGGGAGACTAATAATAATAATAATAATAATAATAATAATAATAATAATAATAATGATGATGATGGTCCCAGTGGTGATGGGCACACTGGGCGGATCCGCACCCAGCAGTACTACTACGAGAAGGACCCCAAGGTGAGCCCGAGGTGGGGTTGGGAGACTAATAATAATAATAATAATAATAATAATAATAATAATAATAATAATAATAAAACTAGTCCCAGTGGTGATGGGCTCACAGGGTGGATCCGCACCCAGCAGTACTACTATGACAAGGATCCCAAGGTGAGCCGGAGATGGGGTTGGGAGAATAATACAATAATAATAATAATAATAATAATAATAATAATAATAATAATAATAAAGCTGGTCCCAGTGGTGACGGGCACACTGGGCGGATTCGCACCAAGCAGTACTACTACGAGAAGGACCCCAAGGTGAGCCGAAGCTGGGGTTGGATCCTGGCAGACAAATTATTATTATTGCTGTTGTTGTTGCAAAGACTCTGGCACAAGCCAGTCAAGGTGGTCCCCGTGGTGATCTGCACACTGGGTGCAGTGCGTAAAGATCTTGGCCTGCACTTAAAAACAATCGGCGCTGACAATATCACCATAGTGTCAGCTGCAAAAGGCCACCCTACTCGGATCTGCGCCATCAGCGCTGACAAAATGACCACTTGTCAGATGCAATAATAATAATAATAATAATAATAATAATAATAATAATAATAATAATAATAATAATAGACATTGACAAAATCACAATCTGCCAACTACAAAAGGCCACCCTACTGGGATCTGCAGGCATCATCGGAAAATACATCACACAGTCCTAGATACTTGGGAAGTGTTCGACTTTTGATTTTGTGATACGAAATCCAGCATATCTATCTTGTTTCCTGTGTCATAAAATAATAATAATAATAATAATAATAATAATAATAATAATAATAATAATAATAATATAAATATGAGGATATAAATATCGAAGTGCAAAGACTCTGGCACAAGCCAGTAAAGGTGGTCCCAGTGGTGATCGGCACATTGGCTGCAGTGCCTAAAGACTTTGGCCTGCACTTTATTATTATTATTATTATTATTATTATTATTATTATTATTATTATTATTATTATTTATCTGATACACAACAAGATGAGTATAATTATAATATAATATTATAATTATAATGTGCTGTTGAAGGCTTTTATGGCCGGAATCACTGTGGGTTTTTCGGGCTGTATGGCCATGTTCCAGCAGTATTCTCTCCTGACGTTTCGCCTGCATCTGTGGCTGATCACTTCAGAGAGTCTGTTGGCAGTGAAGCAAGTTGAGTGTGTATGTGTGTGTGTGTGTGTCTATTGGAAATGTCCAGGGTGGGAGAAGGAACCCTTGTCTGTTTAAAGCAAGTGTGGATGTTGCAATGAGCAAGCTTGAATAGCATTGAGTAGCCATGCAGCTGTGAAGTCAATCAGTGAGGGTATTTGCATAGAGGTAGCCTGGCTGTTGTTGCCTGGAGGTATCCCAGGCATGGGCAAACTTGGGCCCTCCAGGTGTTTTGGACTTCAACTCCCACAATTCCTAACAGCCTACCGGCTGTTATCATAAAGACAAATTATTAATATTGTTTTCTAGAAAGGCGGAAAGAGATTGGCTTCCAGGCCAGAAGAAGGCTAAATTAAGATGAAATGACATTGGAATCCACCCTGAGTCCCTGAGTAATAATAATAATAATAATAATAATAATAATAATAATAATAATAATAATAATAATAATAATTGACACAAAAACAGAGTATGACACAACAAGCGAGATATATATGCTGGATTTCATATCATGGACTCACAAGTTAAACACTTCCCAAGTGTTTAGGATTGTATTATTATTATTATTATTATTATTATTATTATTATTATTATTATTATTATTAACACAAACACAGAATACGACATATCAAACGAGATATATATGCTGGATTTTGTACGACAAAATCACAAGTTGAACACTTCCCAAGCGTTTAGGACTGTGTGATTATTATTATTATTACTAATATTACTATATTATTATTATTATTATTTATTTTATTATGACACAGCAAACAAGATAGATAGATTTCATATCTATCTTGTTTGCTGTGTCATAATAAAATTATTATTAATAACTTTAATAATAATTTTAAAATTAATTTAATTTTAATAATATTAATAACGACACACAGACACAGTATGACACAGTAAACTAGATATACATGCTGGATTTCGTATCACAGACTCACAAGTTGAACACTTCCCAAGCGTTTAGGACTGTGTAATAATGATGATGATGATTATTATTGTTAATGAGATATTTGGTCCAGAATAAGGCATAAAGGTCCAAGAAGCCATGAATTCATTATTATTGCTATTATTATTATTTTATTATGTCACAGCAAACAAGATAGATATGCTGGATTTCGTATCACAAAACCACAAGTCGAACACTTTCCACGTGTCTAGGACTCTGTGATGTATTATTATTATTATTATTATTATTATTATTATTATTATTATTATTATTAAATTATTATTATTATTATTATTATGATGACACAGAAAACAAGATAGATATGTTGGATTTCGTATCACAAAACCACAAGTCGAGCACTTCCCAAGTGTCTAGGACTGTGTGATGTATATTATTATTATTATTATTATTATTATTATTATTATTATTATTATTATGACACAGAAAACAAGATAGATATGCTGGATTTCGTATCACAAAACCACAAGTCGAGCACTTCCCAAGTGTCTAGGACTGTGTGATGTATATTATTATTATTATTATTATTATTATTATTATTATTATTATTATTATTATTAAATTATTATTATTATTATTATTATGATGACACAGAAAACAAGATAGATATGTTGGATTTCGTATCACAAAATTACAAGTCGAGCACTTCCCAAGTGTCTAGGACTGTGTGATGTATATTATTATTATTATTATTATTATTATTATTATTATTATTATTATTAAATTATTATTATTATTATTATTATTATGACACAGAAAACAAGATAGATATGTTGGATTTCGTATCACAAAATTACAAGTCGAACACTTCCCAAGTGTCTAGGACTGTGTGATGTATATTATTATTATTATTATTATTATTATTATTATTATTATTATTATTATGACACAGAAAACAAGATAGATATGTTGGATTTCGTATCACAAAATTACAAGTTGAACACTTCCCAAGTGTCTAGGACTGTGTGATGTATTTTCGGATGATGCTGCAGATCCCAGCCTTTTGCAGTTGGCCGGATCTATTATTTATTATTATTATTATTATTATTATTATTATTATTATTATTATTATTATTGGGTTGCTGTGAGTTTTCCAGGCGGTCTGGCTGTGTTCCAGAAGCACTCTCTCCTGACGTTTCGCCCACATCTATGGCAGGCATCCCTCAGAGGTTGTGAGGTCTGTTGGAAACGAGGCAAACGGGGGTTTAATATATCTGTGGAATAATGTCCAATGTCTTATCTGTTGGTGGGCAAGTGTGAATGTTGCCGTTGGACACCTTGATTAGCATTGAATAGCCTTGCAGCTTCAAAGCCTGGCTGCTTCCTGCCCGGGGGAATCGTAGAATCGTAGAGGCCATCCAGTCCAAGAAGCAGGAAATCCTTGGTTGGGAGGTGTTAGCGGGCCCTGATGGTTTCCTTGTCTGGAAACACTTTGTTTCCACTTGTTGGGAAACAATTTTTTCCCCAGACAGGAAGCAGCCAGGCTTTGAAGCTGAAAGGCCATTCAATGCTAATCAAGGTGGGCAATAATAATAATAATAATAATAATAATAATCATCATCATCATCATCGTGGGGCAAGAAAGCCAAATCAGCCACCAAGGACCCCGTTATTGACGGCTGAAGATGGGTCAGCCTTGGAGGAGACATTGATAGCGGCGGCTTTCCTTCTTTTTAAATTTAGACCGGCCTGACATTTGCGGTGAACTTTTGCCTTTCCATTTGGGAATGGGCCTGTGTCAGCAGGAACCGAGCCCGGAGCGGAGTGGACACTGGATACGGCCGGCGAGAAAGAAAGTGTCCAAGTTGGTCCGAGAAAGGTCAAGGAAGGAGCCTTGGGAGGAGAGGAAAGCAGGACGGAAACCATCCTCCTCCTGCTTGAATGTTTTTGAATATTTACATCAAGCTCAAATTTAAGATAAAACTGTCCAACTCTGATCCAGTCCTTATTCTCATTTTCTTCAATGTCAATGTGCTTATGTATCCTTTTAATAATAATAGAGTAAAATAATACACGTCATAATAACAAATACAGGAAAATAATACAAGTAATAATAAATAGAGTAAAATAATAATAAGAAGAAGATGAGAATAATGATTGGATCAGAGTTGGACACTCTTATCTTAAATTTGAGCTTGATGTAAATATTCAAAAACATTTAACCTACCGAGGCCTCAATTAATGTCATTTTATTGATCTGATCGTATTGACTCAATTTTATTGAGTCAATACGATCAGAGTGAAACAATACATGTATTATTATTAATAATAAAAATAGAGTGAAATAAATGTAATAGTAGCAACAATAATAGAGAAATATAATAAATGTAATACAGTAGAGTCTCACTTATCCAAGCTAAACGGGCAGGCAGAAGCTTGGATAAGCAAATATCTTGGATATAAGGAGGGATTAAGGAAAAGCCTATTAAACATCAAATTAGGTTATGATTTTACAAATTAAGCACCAAAACATCATCTTATACAACAAATTTGACAGAAAAAATAGTTTCATGCACAGTAATGTTATGCTGTAATTACGGTATTTATGATTTTTGCACCAAAATATCACAATATATTGAAAACATTGACTACAAAAATGGCTTGGATAAGCGAGGCTTGGATAAGTGAGACTCTACTGTACCTTCTATTAAGATCCAGACCCTTAACACACACAGGCGCTTT
>NW_026943825.1:4729801-4759801 GCF_035594765.1 Anolis carolinensis
ACAGGCATGTGCTTTTTCCGGGCCTGTGTGTCACACATGCACTTTCTTTCCAAAGGCAGTATATGTCTGCTAAGGTGTGCTGGCCCAGAAAGTGCACGCGCCTGCAGCCTAGCACCGTTTACTCTATAGTAAGAGGCGTTTGGCTGCAGGCACTGACAGGCATGTGCTTTTTCCGGGCCTGTGTGTCACACATGCACTTTCTTTCCAAAGGCAGTATATGTCTGCTAAGGTGTGCTGGCCCAGAAAGTGCACGCGCCTGCAGCCTAGCACCGTTTACTCTATAGTAAGAGGCGTTTGGCTGCAGGCACTGACAGGCATGTGCTTTTTCCGGGCCTGTGTGTCACACATGCACTTTCTTTCCAAAGGCAGTATATGTCTGCTAAGGTGTGCTGGCCCAGAAAGTGCACGCGCCTGCAGCCTAGCACCGTTTACTCTATAGTAAGAGGCGTTTGGCTGCAGGCACTGACAGGCATGTGCTTTTTCCGGGCCTGTGTGTCACACATGCACTTTCTTTCCAAAGGCAGTATATGTCTGCTAAGGTGTGCTGGCCCAGAAAGTGCACGCGCCTGCAGCCTAGCACCGTTTACTCTATAGTAAGAGGCGTTTGGCTGCAGGCACTGACAGGCATGTGCTTTTTCCGGGCCTGTGTGTCACACATGCACTTTCTTTCCAAAGGCAGTATGTGTCTGCTGTGGTGTGCAGGCCTAGAAAATGCATAGGCCTGCAGCCTAGCACCGTTTACTCTATAGTAAGAGGCGCTTGGCTGCAGGCACTGGCAGGCATGTGCTCTTTCCGGGCCTGAATGTCACACATGCACTTTCTTTCCAAGGCAGTATGTGTCTTCTGTGACGTGCAGGCCCAGAAAGTGCGTGTGCCTGCAGCCTAACACCTCTTACTCTATAGTAAGAGGCGCTTGGCTGCAGGCACTGGTAGGCACGTGCTCTTTCCGGGCCTGTATGTCACACATGCACTTTCCTTCCAAAGGCAGTATGTGTCTGCTATGGTGTGCAGGCCCAGAAAGTGCATGCGCCTGCAGCCTAGCACCGATTCCACCTTATATATATTGTTTTATTGACATTGTTATTGTTTTATATATGTATCTTACTGTATTTTGTACACTCTGTTGCATTATTAGGTGCTTTGTAAGCCGCCTCGAGTCCCTTTCAGTAGATGGTGGTGGGATATAAATATTATCATTATTATTATTACATCGCTAGTAATTTCTTTCTAATAATGGCGGTCCTCCCATTGCTTCTCCCAGCTTGCTTTTTGGACTCGATGGCCACGTTGGGCCTGGCGGCATATGGCTACGGGATCCGCTACGAATTCGGGATCTTCAACCAGAAGATCTGTGGCGGCTGGCAGCTGGAGGAGGCGGACGATTGGCTGCGTTACGGCAACCCCTGGGAGAAAGCCCGCCCCGAGTACATGATCCCCGTCCATTTCTACGGCCGCATCCAGCACGACCATGACGGGGTCAAATGGGTCGACACACAGGTAAATGACCAGCAGGCCTTCCAGTTCTCCCAGTGGTTCGTCCACACCAGGCATGGGCAAACTCGGGCCCTCCAGGTGTTTTGGACTTCAATTCCCACAATTTCGAACAGCCGGTAGGAATTCTGGACATGCCTGTCAGTGCCTGCAGCCGAGCGCCTCTTACTATAGAGTAAGAGGTGCTAGGCTGCAGGCGCATGCACTTTCTGGGCCTGCACATCACAGCACATATGTACTGTCCTTGGAAAGAAAGTGCATGTGTGACATACAGGTCCAGAAAGAGCACATGCCTGCTAGTGCCTGCAGCCAAGCGCCCCTTACTATAAAGAGGTGCTAGGCTGCAGGCACATGCACTTTCTGGGCCTGCACACCACAGTAGACACATACTGCCTTTGGAAAGAAAGTGCATGTGTGACATACAGGCCCGGAAAGCTCACGTGCCTGCCAATGCCTGCAGCTGAGTGCTTCTTACGCTAGAGTGAGAGGTGCTAGGCTGCAGGCACATGCACCGGGAGGGATCGAGTTTGCCCATGCCTGGTCTACACTGTGCTGCATTTCCTTCCCTCCTGTTTTGTCCTGCAGGTGGTCCTCGCCCTGCCTTACGACACCCCCGTCCCTGGATACCGCAACAACACTGTCAACACCATGCGGCTGTGGTCAGCCCGGGCGCCCAATGAATTCAACCTGAAGGACTGTAAGTTGACCACATTCCCTTCCCACTAAGCAGGACTTACATGGTCAGCCTAACTGGGCGGGCAGTGGTTTGCTTCACTGTGAGGACATGAAAGGCCATGAATCATATAGTAAACCCTTATATAACAACAACAACAACAACATCAACAACAACAACAATCCATGGTGGTTGACTATGTCAGGTGATTTGATTGTGCTTTTCCTACATGGAAGAAAGGGGTCAGACTTGGATGACCTCTGAGGTTGCTATTATTATTATTATTATTATTATTATTATTATTATTATTGACACGACTTTGTATGACACAGCAAACAAGATAGATATGCTGGGTTTCGTTTCACAAAATCACAAGTCTAACACTTCCCAAGTGTTTAGGACTGTGTGATGTATTTTCGGATGATGCGTGCAGATCCCAGTAAGGTGGCCTTTTGCAGTTGGCAGATCGTAATTTTGTCAATGTCTATTGTTTCCAAATGCCGGCTGAGATCTTTTGGCACGGCACCCAGTGTGCCCATCACCACCGGGACCACCTGCACTGGTTTCTGCCAGAGTCTTTGAAGTTCAATCTTGAGGTCCTGAGAGCGGCTGAGTTTTTCCTGTTGTTTTTCTTCAATGCGACTGTCACCTGGGATGGCAACATCAATGATCCAAACCTTTTTCTTTTCCACAACTGTGATGTCTGGTGTGTTGTGTTCCAGAACTTTGTCAATCTGGATTCGGAAGTCCCACAGTATCTTTGCGTGTTCATTTTCCACAACCTTTGCAGGTTTGTGATCCCACCAGTTCTTAACTGCAGGGAGGTGATACTTGAGGCATAGGTTCCAATGAATCATTTGGGCCACATAGTTGTGCCTCTGTTTGTAGTCTGTCTGTGCAATTTTCTTACAGCATTATTATTATTATTATTATTATTATTATTATTATTATTATTATTATTATTATTACAAAGCCTGGGTGGCCAATTTTTGGAGCTGCTTTTGTGCTTTTCCTGCATGACAGAAGGGGGTCAGACTGGATGGTCCTTAGGGTTGCTCTCATAATAATAATAATAATAATAATAATAATAATAATAATAATAATAGCACGTGCCTGCCGGTGCCTGCAGCCAAGCACCACTTACTATAGAGGAAGAGGTGCTAGGCTTTAGGCACATGCACTTACTGGGCCTGCACACCACAATAATAATAATAATAATGTAATAATAATAATAATAATAACACGTTCCTGCCAGTGCCTGCAGCCAAGCGCCTCTTACTATAGAGTAAGAGGTGCTAGGCTGGAGGCACATGCACTTTCTGGGCCAGCACACCACAATAATAATAATAATAATAATAATAATAATAATAATAATAGCACGTGCCTGCCAGTGCCTGCAGCCAAGCGCTTCTTACTATAGCGTAAGTGGTGCTAGGCTGCAGGCACATGCACTTTCTGGGCCTGCACACCACAATAATAATAATAATAATAATAATAATAATAATAATAATAATAATAATAACAACAACAATAATAATGTAATAATAATAATAAAAACAATAGCACGTGCCTGCCAGTGCCTGCAGCGAAGTGCCTCTTTTATAGAATTAGAGGTGCTAGGCTGCAGGCACATGCACTTTCAATAATAATAATAATAATAATGTAATAATAATAATAATAGGAGCAACTCCTTTGCTTTCCAATGCTTCGGCGCACCCAACCTTTGCTTTTTTTGCACAAGATGATTGTATAAAACTCTACCTTCGGGCCATGCGTAGAATAAGATGCCTATGAAACATGCCTGGCTTTGGTGTTTGCGAGGCATTTCATTAGACATATGCAACTATTCCGGCATCCCAAATACTTCTCCTTTCAAATATAAGTCAACCTGTATTGGTTTTATTTTCCTGCAAGACCGGAACAGAAGGGAACTTACATATTAAAATATTACTAGTATAAAAATAACCTTCGGGCTATGTATATATAATAACGTGTCTATGGAATACAAATGACTTTTGTGTTTAGGCTTGGGTGCCATCTTCGAGGTAGTTCATTATTTCAGTCCAACCTCTTTCTGCCAGGCAGAAAAAGCAAAATCTCAGATCCTCTACAGATGGCCATCCAGCCTTTGCAATAATAATAATAATAATAATAATAATAATAATAATAATAATAATAATAATTTTATTTTCATATCCCGTCACCATTTCATTGACTGCACCCATTGCTTTCTCTTTCATATTTCAGTTAACGTTGGTGGCTACATCCAAGCCGTCCTGGACCGGAACCTGGCGGAGAACATTTCCCGGGTTCTGTACCCCAATGATAACGTAGGTTTCCTTCTCCTCCTTTCGCAATAACCTCCAGCCTTGCCTTCTCCGCTTTTATCTTATGCTAGGGATGTAGCCAGCTGCAATAAATCACTACCGACCAAGTAGTCGGATCGAAGCCTGGGTCGGATTGAGCTCCCGATTGTCAATAGCCTAGCTCGCTGCCCACCTAAGCAGCTCAAAAAACAGTTGCATTTGTCGAGTAGAAAATTCTAGGTACCGCTTTATGCGGGGAGGCTAATTTAACTAATTTACGACACCGTAAAAACGTCCAGCGGTGTGCGGAAGAATGAGGAAGTACTCCATCAAGGATTCGGTGTCACAAGTGGACGGTGGATGATCCCTGTGGCCGGAATCGAGCATATCCTCATGAAGCTGGAAAATTTTAAATTACCTCTGTGTCTGTCTATATATGTCATATGTCTCATAATGACGATATTGAATGTTTGCCATGTATTTGTGCATTGTGATCCGCCCTTCGGGGTGAGAAGGGCGGAACAGCTGCATCTGTCGAGTAGAAAATTCAGGTACCACTTTATGCAGGGAGGCTAATTTAACTAATTCACGACACCATAAAAATGTCCAGCCGCGTGTGTAAGAATGAGGAAGTACTCCGTCAAGGACTCGGTGTCACAAATGGACGGTGAAGCAGCAGCTCCCCCTGTGGCCGGAATCGAGCATATCCTCATGAAGCTGGAAAATGTTAAATTACCTCTGTGTCTGTCTATATATGTCATATGTCTCATAATGACGATATTGAATGTTTGCCATGTATTTGTGCATTGTGATCTGCCCTTCGGGGTGAGAAGGGCGGAACAGCTGCATCTGTCGAGTAGAAAATTCAGGTACCACTTTATGCAGGGAGGCTAATTTAACTAATTCACGACACCATAAAAATGTCCAGCCGCGTGTGTAAGAATGAGGAAGTACTCCATCAAGGACTCGGTGTCACAAATGGACGGTGAAGCAGCAGCTCCCCCTGTGGCCGGAATCGAGCATATCCTCATGAAGCTGGAAAATGTTAAATTACCTCTGTGTCTGTCTATATATGTCGTATGTCTCATAATGGCATTGAATGTTTGCCATGTGTATGTGCATTGTGACCCGAAGGTCGGAATATAAATATTGTAAATAAAATAAATAAATCGTCCCCTTCCTGCAGTTCTTCGAGGGGAAAGAGCTGCGTCTCAAGCAGGAGTATTTTGTGGTGGCTGCCACCCTTCAAGACATCATCCGCCGCTTCAAATCCTCAAAGTTTGGCAGCCGGGATCCCGTCCGCACCTCTTTCGATGCTTTTCCCGACAAGGTAAATAAGAGGCAGAGTCACAGCAGAGTCGCGAGGAGCGGCGGGTAAGAAATATTATTATTATTACTATATTTTATTTTTCTCCAGGTGGCCATCCAGCTCAACGATACTCACCCATCCTTGACGATTCCAGAGCTCATGAGAGTCTTGGTGGATATTGAGAAGCTCGACTGGGACAAGGTGAGGCCTTGTATGGTTGAGATGTTGCTCCTGATTTAAAGAGGTTCTGCCATGCTTTGGGGCCCGTCCGGACAGTACCTTTGGGTGGTCAGATGCCGTTTGTTGTGACTCAGCTGGAACCTCAGATTGACTCTGATGAGGATGATGGGATTCAGGTTCACAATCAGGTTCAAAATGTCCCTGTTGTAGAAGATGTGGATCAGGGAGTGCAAGTTCATTTTCCCACAGCAAGGAATGATGTTGATGATACTGAAACCAGCCAGGTGCAACTTCTTGGAAAAGGAGGACAGTTCTCACTCTGATAACGAGGCTCAGCAAACTAACGAGTAGCCTGACCTTGATGAAACGGGCTCCTTGGATCGAGCTGATCGTTTGGAATTCAGGGTTCGGAGGAGTGTGAGAATTGCAAACAAGAGGGAGGTTAGAGGCCAGAGAAATGCTTTCTTGCTTTGCCAAAGGTATCAAAGCAATGTGTTTGGAGACAAACCTTTGTCAAAGCAACTTTTTGTTTAGCTCTCGTTTTCCTAGATTATCTTGCAGCTCTTGTATTCATGTTCTTGGGACTTTGCCATGCTATAATGAGACCCTGTTTATTGCTGGTGATTCTTTGAATTATGCTCTAAGGCTTTATTTCGTAACCATCTTTTGGAACTTTACTTTTGTTTTTAAAAGAACCTTTTATTGTCTATTTTCTAATAAACTCAAAAGGCTTCAGCCTGTGTGCAGTTGGGTATATATAGCAAGGTGAAGCTATTCTGAGGTGTGACACCGTTCCCTGTAAACCCGGAAGCAATGGCTACAAAAGGCAAAAAAAAAAAGAGATTTCTAGGTGCGGGAATATCCCAGTTTTGAGCCAAATATCCCGATCTGTGCATGTCTGTATGTCCCTGCAATTGGAAATCATTGGATTTTCTAATCTGGGTTTGTTCCCAGGTTTTTGATCAGGGGTCCTCAAACTTTTTAAGCCGAGGGCCGGTCCACAATCCTTCAGACTGTTGAGGGGCCGGATTATCATTTGAAAAAAAAATACAAACAAATTCTGATGCACAATGCACATATCTTATTTGTAGTGCAAAAAACAACAACAACAATAACAAAAAGAACAATGAAAGAACAATACAATATTTAAAAATAAAAATAATTTTAACCAACATACATTTATCAGGATTTCAATGGGAAGTGTGCTTCTGCTTCTGGCCAATGAGATAGTCAAGTTAATTAGGGTTGCTGTTGTTGCTGTTGTTGTTGTTGTTGTGTGCCTTCAAGTCATTTCAGACTTTGGGCGAGCCTAAGTCTAAAATGTATTTATTTATTATTTATTTATTTACTGCATTTATTTACTACATTTGTATCACACCCTTCTCACCCCAAAGGGGACTCAGAGTGGCTTACAAATTATATGTACATACAATATATTATATTATTAGCATAGCACAATATTAGCATTATATATTACTTTATTGAACTATACCACTATACTGTAATATTATTAGTAATGTTATATGTAATATAGAATATATAATTAATATTATTATATGGTATTATTATTAGTGTTATAATGTATTACATTATAATATCATTATCAATATTATATGTATATACAATATACTATATTATAAAACTGAGGGCGGGGGCCAGGTAAATGACCTCGGAGGGCCGCATCCGGCCCCCGGGCCTTAGTTTGGGGACCCCTGTTTTAGATACTATAAGATGAAAGGAATAACCAGCAAAATATACAAGGTAATAATTGAAATTAAGGGGAGGGGGAAATAAAGGAATAAGCACTTTCAAACCAGGAACAGAGTGTCATCATGACTATAATTAGTCCGACCTTGTTGTATGGCCATCTGTGCAGACCGGTTTTGTGGTGCACTTGTGTACATATCAAGGCTGCTGTCTCCCCCGATGGCATGAGCCATGCTGACGGGCGGATGTCACTCTCCTCCAGGCCTGGGATGTCACCGTGAGGACCTGTGCCTACACCAACCACACCGTGCTGCCCGAGGCCCTGGAGCGCTGGCCCGTCCACCTCTTTGAGACCCTGCTGCCCCGACACCTGGAAATCATCTACGAGATCAACCAGCGCTTCCTGGACGTGAGTTTGAAACACAACTAGAAAGCACAGACTGGGCGGCCATCTGTCGGGAGGGTTTCGTTTGTATCTTCCTGCCAGGAAAAAGTGGGTGGTCCTTGGGTATCCCTAGCGGAACATGTCGAGGTGGAATAGGTGCGCGATTTATAGTTTTCCTTCCCTAGAGTGATTGTTTCAGAGGCAAGCTAGAAAAATAAACCCATACATAGCAGAGTCTTTATCCGGGTGTTGGCAGAGTTTTACTGTACAGTCTGAGCTTGCTGCTGACTGTTTAAGAAAATTGTAAATCGCCTAGAGCATCTTGGATGGAGGGTGATTAATAAGTAATTAAATCAGGGGTCCCCAAACTTTTTAAGCCGAGGGCCGGTCCACAATCCTTCAGACTGTTGAGGGGCCGAATTATCATTTGAAAAAAAAATACAAACAAATTCCTATTCATACTGCACATGTCTTATTTGTAGTGCAATAACAACAACAACAACAACAACAAAAGAACAATACAATATTTAAAAATGAAAACAATTTTAACCAACATAAACCTATTAGGATTTCAATGGAAAGTGTGGGCCTGCTACTGGCCAATGAGAGAGTCAGGTTAATTAGGATTGTTGTTGTTGTTGTTGTGTGCCTTCAAGTCATGTCAGATTTTGGCCGAGCCTAAGTCTAAAATTAATTATTTATTTACTGCATTTATTTACTACATTTATATCCCACCCTTCTCACCCCGAAGGGGACTCAGAGCAGCTGTATGTACATACAATATATTATATTATTAGCATAGCACAATATTAGCATTATATATTACTATATTGAACTATACCACTATACTATTATATAATATGTAATACATAACATATAATTAATATTATTATTATATGGTATTACTATTAGTATTATATTGTATAACATAAGATTATTATACAATATATTGTATTATTAAAACTGATATAACAATATTATATTATAAAACTGTGGGCGGGGGCCAGGTAAATGACCTTGGAGGGCCGCATCCGGCCCCCGGGCCTTAGTTTGGGGACCCCTGAATTAAATGATGATGATGATGAAAATAATAATAATAATAATAATAATGATGATGATGATGATGATGCACTTTATTTATATTCCGCCCTTCTCCGTGCCAAGTTTGGTCCAGATCCATCATTGTTTGAGTCCACAGTGTTCTCTGGATGTAGGTGAACTACAATTCCCAATGCCATCTTAAGTGGAGTTCGGAATGCTCTTTGATTGTAGGTGAACTAGAAATCCCACCAACTACAACTCCCAAATGTCAAGGTCTATTTCCCCAAAACTCTACTAATGTTCAAATTTGAGCATATTGAGTATTTGTGCCAAGTTTGGTCCTGATCCATCATGGTTTGAGTTTGGAGGTCGGTGAACTACAACTCCCAAAATCAAGGTCAATGCCCACCAAACCCTTCCAGTATTTTCTTGGAAGTTCTTTGTGCCAAGATTGGTTCAATGCCATTGTTGGTGGAGTTCGGAATGCTCTTTGATTGTAGGTGAACTATACATCCCACCAACTACAACTCCCAAATGCCAAAGTCTGTTTTAGTTAATGGACGGCTCTCTCTCTCTCTGTCCGCACAGAAAGTCTATGCCAAATTCCCGGGAGATCTGGACCGGATGCGCCGCATGTCCATGGTGGAGGAAGGCAGCGTCAAGCGGATCAACATGGCCCACCTCTGCATCGTGGGCTCCCACGCGGTCAACGGCGTGGCCCGGATCCACTCCGAGATCCTCAAGGCCACCGTGTAAGTATCCGGCCCCATGGCGTCGGGTAAACTCCCCGGAAATCTGTCTTTTGGGTTTCCTTGGACAACGAAAGGAGATTCATTTTGCAACAGAAGACACATGTCCTTGGATCAACATGGCCCACGTGGACATCGTGGGCTCCCACGTGGTCAACGGCGTGGCCCGGATTCACTCAAAGATCTATTATTATAAATGGAGACATTCATTATTATTATTATTGCATTATCATGATTGCATTATTATTATTGCAGTATCATTACTGCATTATTATTAGAATATTATCATTATTGCATTATTAGTATTACATTATTATTATTATTGCATTATCATTATTGCATTATTTTTATTACATTATTATTATTGCATTATTAGTATTACATTACAGTAGAGTCTCACTTATCCAACATAAACGGGCCGGCAGAATGTTGTATAAGCGAATATGTTGGATAATAAGGAGGCATTAAGGAAAAGCCTATTAAACATCAAATGAGGTTATGATTTTACAAATTAAGCACCAAAACATCATGTTATACAACAAATTTGACAGAAAAAGTAGTTCAATATGCAGTAATGCTATGTAGTGATTACTGTATTTATGAATTTAGCACCAAAATATCACGATGTATTGAAAACATTGACTACAAAAATGCGTTGGATAATCCAGAACGTTGGATAAGCGAGTGTTGGATAAGTGATACTCTACTGTATTATTATTGCATAATTATTATTACATTTTTATTATATTAGTGCATTATGATTATTGCATTATCATTATTGCATTTAGTATAGCATTATCATTATTGCATTATTAGTATTACATTATTATGATTATTGCATTATTAGTATTACATTATTATTATTACATTATTATTATTGCATAATTATTATTACATTTTTATTATATTAGTGCATTATGATTATTGCATTATCATTATTGCATTTAGTATAGCATTATCATTATTGCATTATTAGTATTACATTATTATTTTTATTACATTATTATTATTGCATTATTATTATTACATTATTATTATTGCATAATTATTATTACATTTTTATTATATTAGTGCATTATCATTATTGCATTATCATTATTGCATTATTAGTATAGCATTATCATTATTGTACTATTAGTATTACATTATTATTATTATTGCATTATCATTATTGCATTATTAGTATTGCATTATCATTATTACATTACTATTATTGCATTATCATTATTGCATTATTAGTATTGCATTATTACTATTGCATTATTATTATTAGTATTGCATTATCATTATTGCATTATTATTATTACAATATTATTATTGCATTATTATTATTATTACATTATTATTACGTTATTATTGACACAAAGACAGAGTATGACACAGCAAACGAGACATATATGCTGGATTTCGTATCGCAAAATCACAAGTTGAACGCTTCTCAAGTGTTTAGGACTGTGTGATGTATTGTCGTTATTATTGTTATTATTATTATTATTGCATTATTATTATTATCATCATGAGCCCCTGGTGGCGCAGCGGATTAAACCACTGAGCTGCTGAACTTGCTGACCGAAAGGTCGGCGGTTCAAATCTGGGGAGCGGGGTGAGCTCCCGCTGTTAGCCCCAGCTTCTGCCAACCTAGCAGTTCGAAAACGTGCAAATGTGAGTAGATCAATAGGTACTGCTCCGGCAGGAAGGTAACGGCGCTCCATACAGTCATGCTTGTTACATGACCTTGGAGGTGTCTACGGACAACGCCGGCTCTTCGGCTTAGAAATGGAGTTGAGCACCAACCCCCCGAGTCATTGGACATGACTGGATTTCACCTTGACCTTAGTTTAACGTTTCCTTTTGTTCCTCTCGCTCACCCCGCTCTTTCCTGTTGCCAGATTCTCTCTCTTTCTCTTTTCATTCTTTCTTTCTCCTTCTACCCTTTCGCCTTGCCTGCCTCCTCCAGGTTCAAAGACTTCTATGAGTTCGAGCCCCACAAGTTCCAGAACAAAACCAACGGCATCACCCCGCGGCGTTGGCTGGTTTTGTGCAACCCGGGGCTGGCCGAGATCATTGCGGAGGTGAGGCGGAAGAACTAGCCTTATTATTATTATTATTATTATTATTATTATTATTATTATTATTATTATTATTATTATTATTGTATGACACAGCAAACAAGATAGATATGAAGGGTTTCGTATCACAAAATCACAAGTCGAACACTTCCCAAGTGTCTAGGACTGTGTGATGTATTTTCGGATGATGCGTGCAGATCCCAGTCGGGTGGCCTTTTGCAGTTGGCAGATCGTAATTTTGTCAATGTCTATTGTTTCCAAATGCCGGCTGAGATCTTCTGGCACGGCACCCAATGTGCCCATCACCACCAGGACCACCCGCACTGGTTTCTTCCAGAGTCTTTGCAGTTCAATCTTGAGGTCCTGAGTTTTTCCTGTTGTTTTTCGTCAATGCGAAAATGATCAATGATCCAAACCTTTTTCTTTTCCACAACTGTGATGTCTGGTATGTTGTGTTCCAGAACTTTGTCATTCTGGATTCGGAAGTCCCACAGTATCTTTGCGTGCTCATTTTCCAAGACTTTTGCAGGTTTGTGATCCCACCAGTTCTTTGCTGCTGGGAGGTGGGACTTGAGGCATAAGTTCCAATGAATCATTTGGGCCACATAGTTGTGCCTCAGTTTGTAGTCTGTCTGTGCAATTTTCTTACAGTAGTTGAGGATATGATCAATGGTTTCATCGGTTTCCTTGCACAGTCTGCATTTTGGGTCATCAGCTGATTTTTCGATCTTGGCCTGAATTGCCTTTGTCCTGATGTCTTGCTCCTGGGCTGCAAGGATCAGGCCTTGTGTCTCCTTCTTCAGGGTCCCATTTGTGAGCCAGAGCCAAGTCTTTTCCTTATCAGCTTTTCCTTCAATTTTGTCAAGGAACTGCCCATGCAATGTTTTGTTGTGCCAGCTGTCAGCTCTAGTTTGTAGTGCGGTTTTCTTGTACTGATTTTTTTGTCTGCTGTGCTTTGAGGAGTTTCTGATTTTTGACTTCAATCAAAGCAGGTTCTTTATAATATTATTAATAGTAATTATTAATAATATTATAAAGAACCTGCTTTGATTGAAGTCAAAAATCAGAAACTCCTCAAAGCACAGCAGACAAAAAAATCAGTACAAGAAAACGGCACTACAAACTAGAGCAGATTATATTTATAATATAATAATATTATAAATATTAGTATTATTATTATTACTATCGTTGTTGTTATTATTATGGCCTTCTCCCAAGCTCCCCATCATTGTTTCCTCCTCCAGCGCATCGGCGAGGACTACATCTCAGACTTGGATCAGCTGAAGAAACTTCTGGCCTTTGTGGAAGATGAAGGCTTCATCCGGGACATTGCGAAAGTCAAGCAGGTAAGGTGCAACAGCATTCGAACACGTGGCTGAAGAATTCAAGGAATCAAGCTATGGGGAGACTCATAGAATCATAGAATCCTATAGTTGGGAGAGACTCCAGTTGGGGAGCATTTGGTGCCAGTATTTGTTTATGGTTTACGTTCTGTTATAGAATTCCCATATGCCGATGATAACGTAGTCTGTGCATAGTCTGTGTTTTGGGCTTCAAAGGCTTACTTGACCCCTAGCGTTGCCCACAACGGCAATATAATTTCAAAAAATGCCCGTTGGCTTCCTTCTGCTCCCCAGGAGAACAAGCTGAAGTTCTCGGCCTACCTGGAGAAGGAGTACAAAGTCAAGATCAACCCCAACTCGCTCTTCGACATCCAGGTGAAGCGGATCCACGAGTACAAGCGGCAGCTGCTCAACTGCCTCCACATCATCACCTTTTACAACCGTGAGTGGCATTGCATAGGATCGAACCATCCATAATAATAATAAATGTTGGAAGACATTCCAAAGTTCATCCAGTTTGCCTTTGTCTCTCCTCGTCCCATTGCAGGGATCAAGAAAGAACCAAACAAGCATTTCGTGCCGCGGACAATCATGATCGGAGGCAAAGTGAGAAGCAAGAGCAACCAGGATTTTTTTTTTTTGGAGGGGGGAATAATGTCGGATAGCGGATGGGTGCTATATAGTAGCATATACATCTTCTATCTATATATTAGACATGTCCGATCAATGAAAAAAATGTTTCAATTCTTGTTTCTAAAGTAGGAGGTGCTGGCGCTTCAATATAGAAAGTATTTCCGATTTTTTCACCCAAAAATTTCGGATATTTCCGAAAATTCGTAATGATTCTAAATGTTTCTAAAATGGGGGGACGCGCATGCACAATTGCTACACACCGGCTTGTATGGCAATCTTCCATGTGGACGCAGAGGACGTTAGTCCCCACCTTTGCGTCCATCATGGAAGCTTCTGATTGGCCGGGGAGCGGCAGCCATGTTAGGCTGCGCTAAGCTCCCATTCAAGGTAGGATGCAGAAACAAACAAAAAATTTAAATATTTTAAAAAATATATTTAAATTTTTTTGGGGGGGGGGAATTAACGAAACATTAAGAGACAATTAGAGAATGGGCCAACAATGGTTCGAAGTACATTGCCGGTTGCGCTGTGAGACAATGTCTCAGAATGCGTATCAAAAAGCGAGAACAATCCGAAATAATTCCGATATACGATTCAAAACTATTTTTTGGACATGTCTACTATATATATAAAAATGTTCTGACCGTTTCTGCTTTAAGGTAAACAGCGAAACTACACACCCAAAACCCATGAAACTTGGCCATAAAAGACATGGTCATCCCCGCTGTGTTTAGACATCAAAAAAACAAGAAAATAAAAGTCCTAATTAGAGGGAGAGGAATAATTGTTTTTTCCCCATTGCTGCCAGTTAGAAGGCTAAGCTCAGCCATTTAATGGTGCCCAGGGTCTCTTCAATCAGGCCTCTTCCACACTGCAAGACTATTCAGTGCAGTTCTATCTGGCCAAACAAAAGAACTAGCCAGGCTTCAAAGCGGCTCTTTGAGGGTGCTACTCCAGCTACTCCAGAAAACAGCCAGGCTTTGAGGCTGCAAGGCTATTCACTGCTATTCCACCTGGCCAACAAATGATTCCCATAAACCACAGCAGTGCGTGGCCGGGCAAAGCTAGTTATATAATAAGAACTCTATAGGCTTGCTTTTCCTCTTGCCTCGCAGGCCGCTCCCGGCTACCATATGGCCAAAATGATCATCAAACTCATCACTTCCATCGGAGACATTGTGAACAATGATCCTGTCATCGGCGATCGGTTGAAGGTGATCTTCTTGGAGAACTACCGGGTCTCGCTGGCTGAGAAAGGTAAGTCCCGCACGGTGCTGCTATTATTATTATTATTATTATTATTATTATTATTATTATTATTATTATTATTATTATTTTATTATGACACAGCAAACAAGATAGACATGCTGGATTTCGTATCACAAAATCACAAGTCGAACACTTCCCAAGTGTCTAGGACTGTGTGATGTATTTTCGGATGATGCGTGTAGATCCCAGCAGGGTGGCCTTTTGCAGTTGGCAGATTGTGATTTTGTCAATGTCTATTGTTTCCAAATGCCGGCTGAGATCTTTTGGTACGGCATCCAGTGTGCCGATCACCACCGGGACCACCTGCACTGGTTTCTGCCAGAGTCTTTGCAGTTCAATCTTGAGGTCCTGAGAGCGGCTGAGTTTTTCCTGTTGTTTTTCGTCAATGCGACTGTCACCTGGGATGGCGACATCAATGATCCAAACCTTTTTCTTTTCCACAACTGTGATGTCTGGTGTGTTGTGTTCCAGGACTTTGTCAGTCTGGATTCGGAAGTCCCACAGTATCTTTGCGTGCTCATTTTCCAATACTTTTGCAGGTTTGTGATCCCACCAGTTCTTTGCTGCTGGGAGGTGGTACTTGAGGCATAAGTTCCAATGAATCATTTGGGCCACATAGTTGTGCCTCTGTTTGTAGTCTGTCTGTGCGATTTTCTTACAGCAACTGAGGAGATGATCAATGGTTTCGTCGGCTTCCTTGCACAGTCTGCATTTTGGGTCATCAGCTGATTTTTCGATCTTGGCCTGAATGGCCTTTGTCCTGATGTCTTGCTCCTGGGCTGCAAGGATCAGGCCTTCTGTCTCCTTCTTCAGGGTCCCATTCGTGAGCCAGAGCCAGGTCTTCTCCTTATCAGCTTTTCCTTCAATTTTGTCAAGGAACTTTCCATGCAATGTTTTGTTGTGCCAGCTGTCAGCTCTAGTTTGTAGTGCGGTTTTCTTGTACTGGTTTTTTGTCTGCTGTGCTTTGAGGAGTTTCTGATGTTTGACTTCAATCAAAGCAGGTTCTTCACTTTGCTTTCCATATTCTGCCAGGGCATGTTCTTCTTCTTTGACTGCTTGTTTGACTTGTAGGAGTCCTCTGCCCCCTGATCTTCTAGGTAGATATAGCCGGTCAACATCACTGCGAGGGTGCAGTGAGTGATGAATGGTCATGAGTTTTCTTGTTTTTCTGTCCAAATTGTCCAGTTCCACCTGTGTCCAGTTTATAATGCTAGCAGTATATCTTATGACAGGTATGGCCCAGGTGTTTATGGCCTTGATGGTGTTGCCTCCATTGAGCTTGCCTTTGAGAATTTTTCTGACCCTTTGTGTGTATTCTTTGCTGACCACAGTTTTCATATGTTTATGCGTGATGTTGTCCAGCTGTAGTATGCCCAGATATTTATAGGCCTCTGGCTGGTGTCATTTTATTGTTTGGCCATTATTATTATTATTATTATTATTATTATTATTATTATTATTATTATTGGTCACAAACTCTGAGGATGCCTGCCGTAGATGTGGGCGAAACGTCAGGAGAGAATGCTTCTGGAACATGGCCAGACAGCCCGGAAAAGTCACAACAACCCTTAAGATAAGGTCAGTTATCTAAAGTCTCTTGAATATAGGGTTATGTAAATAGTAGAAATGTCTCAATCAGTTATTAATACTATTTTCAGTCGACAAACCCTACTGTCATCATCGTCCTTTGGTTCAATTCTTCTTGAAGTTTCTAAGCCCTCTTCCGTTCTCAATCTGGGAAGCTGAGATGCCTTTCTTTTTGGCCTCTTTCCTCAGTGGTCCCTGCGGCGGATCTCTCCGAGCAGATCTCCACGGCCGGCACCGAGGCCTCCGGGACCGGGAACATGAAGTTCATGCTCAACGGGGCGCTCACCATCGGCACCATGGACGGGGCCAACGTGGAGATGGCGGAGGAAGCCGGCGAGGAGAACTTCTTCATTTTCGGCATGCGGGTCGAAGACGTGGACGAGCTGGACAGGAAGGGGTAGGTGCCCAAGTGATACCCTCCAACATTTCAAGATGCCTAAATGAATGTGTTGTCAAAGGCTTTCATGGCCAAGATCACAGGGCTGTATGGCCATGTTCCAGAAGCATTCCCTCCTGACGTTTTTCCCATATCTATGGCCGGCATCCTCAGAGGTTGCCTCAGACTACAGGCCTGGTTTGTGTCTGGAAAGCCTAGGCCCAGCAATCCAAAACAGGCATCCTTAGCACTAAACACTGCATTCAGCAGTATTCTTATACCATGAGTCCCAGAGACAACAGTGTTTTGACCTAACACTGAAACACTCCAGAGAGAAGACTGCAACCAGCAAAATCTCCCTTTGCAATGTATAGTTTTAGGCAATCTTTCAGTGCCGTGGGCGGAGTGAACCCTTGATTGTTTTCAGGTTTTGTTTATCTTTTCACCTTGCCTAAAGCGCCTGTGTGTGTTAAGGGTCTGGATCTCAATAGAAGGTATACAGATAGCCTTTGAGTAAAGCCAGGCACTATAGTTTTCCCAAAGGCCTCCTGATGGCAAGAGTTTCTCGGCAGTACAATTTGCGATCTGGGAGTCCGGTGGAGTCTCCCTCTCTGGATGGCCGAGGCTGGCTGGCCATCTATCGGGAGGAGTTGGATTGGATTCCTCTTGAAGGTCTCTTCTGACTCTAGAATTGTGTGTTTTTTCTCCCCGCAGCTATTGCGCCAAGGATTACTACGACCACATCCCTGAACTGAAGCAAGCCATCGACCAGATGAGCAGCGGCTTCTTCTCTCCCAAGCAGCCGGACCTCTTTAAGGACATCGTCAACATGCTCATGTATCATGACAGGTGAGCCTGGACGACCGGGATTAAGTCTGGCGAAATGTCTTTAAACAGCCTCTGTCGAGCTTTTGCTAACTGCCATCTTTTTCCCACGGCTCAAAATTGATTATTATTACTAATAATAATAATAATAATAATAATGATAATATCTCCCTCCACTTCCTCTCTGTAGGTTCAAAGTCTTTGCCGATTACGAGGCGTACATCAAATGTCAAGAGAAGGTCAGCGCTCTTTATAAGGTGAGTGGGACCCCATCTGTTGGGAATGCTTTGATTGTGTCTTCCTGCCTGGCAGAAGGTGTTTGAGACCCTTGGGTTCTCTTTCAACTCTAGTATTATCAGTATTATTAATATTAATATTATTAGTATTATTATTTCAGAGGCTGGATGGCCATCTCTCAGGAAGGCTTTGATTGTGTCTTCTTGCCTGACAGAAGCGGTTTGTACTGGGTGGCCCTTGGTGTCTCTTCCAACTCTTATTAGTAGTAGTAGTAGTAGTAGTAGTATTAGCATTAGTGTTATTGCAGAGGCTGGATGTCCATCTGTCGGGAATGTTTTGATTATGTCTTTCTTCCTGTCAGAAGGGTTTGCACTGGGTGGCCCTTGGAGCCTGGATGGCCATCTGTTGGGAAGGCGTTGATTGTGTCTTCCTGCCTGGCAGAAGGGGTTTGCACTGGGTGGCCCTTGGTGTCTCTTCCAACTCTATTATTATTATTATTATTATTATTATTATTATTATTATTATTAGTATTATAGATGTTAGATGGCCATCTGTCGGGAATGTTTTGATTATGTCTTCCTTCCTGTCAGAAGGGGTTTGCACTGGGTGGTCCTTGGGGTCTATTCCAAATCTATTATTATTAATAGTAGTAGTATTAGTAGTATTAGTATTATTATTATTATTACAGAGGCTGGATGGCCATCTGTCAGGAATGTTTTGATTATGTCTTTCTTCCTCTCAGAAGGGGTTTGCACTGGGTGGCCCTTGGGGTTTCTTCCAACTCTATTATTATTATTATTATTATTATTATTATTATTATTATTATTATTTGAAACACAACAAGATGAGTCCACAGCAGACACTTTATTATTATTATTATTATTATTATTATTATTATTATTATTATTACAAAGGTTGGATGGCCATCTGTTGGGAATGCTTTGATTATCTCTTCCTGTCAGAAGGGGTTTGCACTGGGTGGTCCTTGGTGTCTTTCCCAACTCTATTATTAGTATTATTATTATTAGTATTAGTAGTAGTAGTAGTATTCGCATTAGCATTAGTATTATTGCAGAGGCTGGATGTCCATCTGTCGGGAAGGTTTTATTATTATTGTTATTGTTATTTGAAACACAACAAGACAAATCCACAGCAGACACTCTATTATTATTATTATTATTATTATTATTATTATTACAAAGGTTGGATGGCCATCTGTCGGGAATGCTTTGATTATGTCTTTCTTCCTGTCAGAAGGGGTTTGCACTGGGTTGCCCTTGGGGTCTCTCCCAACTCTATTTATTATTATTATTATTATTATTATTATTATTATTATTATTATTATTATTATTTGAAACACAACAAGATGAGTCCACAGCAGACACTCTATTATTATTATTATTATTATTATTATTATTATTATTATTATTATTATTATTACAAAGGTTGGATGTCCATCTGTTGGGAAGGTTTTGATTGTGTCTTACTCCCTGGCAGAAGGGGTTTGCACTGGGTGGCCCTTGGGGTCTCTCCCAACTCTATTGTTGCTGTTGTTGTTGTTGTTGTTGTTGTTAGAAACACAACAAGATGAATTCACAGCAGACACTCTATTATTATTATTATTATTATTATTATTATTATTATTATTATTATTAGAAACACAACAAGATGAGTCCACAGCAGACACCTTATTATTATTGTTGTTAGTAGTAGTAGTAGTAGTAGTATTCGCATTAGCATTAGTATTATTGCAGAGGCTGGATGTCCATCTGTCAGGAAGGCTTTGATTGTGTCTTCCTGCCTGGCAGAAGGGGTTTGCACTGGGTGGCCCTTGGGGTCCCTCCCAACTCTATTTATTATTATTATTATTATTATTATTATTATTATTATTATTAGAAACATAACAAGATGAGTCCACAGAAGACACTCTATTATTATTGTTGTTAGTAGTAGTAGTAGCAGTAGTAGTAGTATTAGCATTAGTATTATTGCAGAGGCTGGATGTCCATCTGTCAGGAAGGCTTTGATTGTGTCTTCCTGCCTGGCAGAAGGGGTTTGCACTGGGTGGCCCTTGGGGTCTCTCCCAACTCTATTTATTATTATTATTATTATTATTATTATTATTATTATTATTATTATTATATACACAACAAGATGAGTCCACAGCAGACACTATTATTATTATTATTATTATTATTATTATTATTATTATTATTAGAAACACAACAAGATGAGTCCACAGCAGACACCTTATTATTATTGTTGTTAGTAGTAGTAGTAGTAGTAGTATTCGCATTAGCATTAGCATTATTGCAGAGGCTGGATGTCCATCTGTCAGGAAGGCTTTGATTGTGTCTTCCTGCCTGGCAGAAGGGGTTTGCACTGGGTGGCCCTTGGGGTCTCTCCCAACTCTATTTATTATTATTATTATTATTATTATTATTATTAGAAACACAACAAGATGAGTCCACAGAAGACACTCTATTATTATTGTTGTTAGTAGTAGTAGTAGTAGTAGTATTCGCATTAGCATTAGCATTATTGCAGAGGCTGGATGTCCATCTGTCAGGAAGGCTTTGATTGTGTCTTCCTGCCTGGCAGAAGGGGTTTGCACTGGGTGGCCCTTGGGGTCCCTCCCAACTCTATTTATTATTATTATTATTATTATTATTATTATTATTATTATTATTAGAAACACAACAAGATGAGTCCACAGCAGACACTATTATTATTATTATTATTATTATTATTATTATTATTGTTAGTAGTAGTAGTAGTAGTAGTAGTATTAGCATTAGTATTATTGCAGAGGCTGGATGTCCATCTGTCGGGAAGGCTTTGATTGTCCCTCCCTTCCTGGCAGAATGGGGGTCAGACTGGATAGCCGTCGGGGTCTCTTCCAACCCCAGGATGCTATGCCATGTTTCCTCTTGTCCATCCGCAGAACACCAAGGAGTGGACCAAGAAGGTCATCAAGAACATTGCCACCTCGGGGAAGTTCTCCAGCGACCGCACCATCGCCCAGTACGCCCGCGAGATCTGGGGCGTGGAGCCCACCCGCCAGAAGATCCCGGCCCCGGACGACCCCCGAGAATGAGGGCCCGGCCTTAGGGGACCCCTCTAGGCGTGCTCCTAAGCGGGGTCAACAGACCTCCCACTCCCTTCTCCTTTCTTCCCCCTTCTGGGCTATTTATTTCTTTCATACCTTTCGTCACTTTTTCCCTTTTCTTATGGGTTACGATTCACTGTCGAGTGAACACAATGTCGAGTAAACACCGCAGTGGGAGTTGTAGTTTGGCAAGGGATGTTGGGAGTTATAGTTTGGCGAGAGTCTCTTGTCTTCTAAAGAGTTGGGGGACTCCTTCCAAACAGGACTCCACGTGGATGTTGGGAGTTGTAGTTTGGCAAGAGTCTCTTGTCTTCTAAAGAGTTGGGGGACTCCTTCCAAACAGGACTCCACGTGGATGTTGGGAGTTGTAGTTCGGCAAGAGTCTCCAGTCTAGTAAAGAGTTGGGGGACTTCTTCTAAACAGGACTCCATGTGGATGTTGGGAGTTGTAGTTTGGCGAGAGTCTTCAGTCTTGTAAAGAGTTGGGGGACTCCTGACAAACTGGACACGTGGATGTTGGGAGTTGTAGTTTGGCAAGAGTCTCCAGTCTTCCAAAGAGTTGAGGGACTTCTTCTAAACAGGACTCCACGTGGATGTTGGGAGTTGTAGTTTGGCAAGAATCTCCAGTTTTCTAAAGAGTTGGGGGACTCCTTCCAAACAGGACTCCACGTGGATGTTGGGAGCTGTAGTTTGGCAAGAGTCTCCAGTCTTCCAAAGAGTTGAGGGACTTCTTCTAAACAGGACTCCACATGGATGTTGGGAGTTGTAGTTTGGCAAGAATCTCCAGTTTTCTAAAGAGTTGGGGGACTCCTTCCAAACAGGACTCCACGTGGATGTTGGGAGCTGTAGTTTGGCAAGAGTCTCCAATTCTTTCAAAGAGTTGGGGACTCCTGACAAACAGGACTCCACGTGGATGTTGGGAGTTGTAGTTTTGCAAGAGTCTCCAGTCTTCTAAAGAGTTGGGGACTCCTGACAAACTATATACAACCCACAGGATTCACAACAATTCGATCAACACTGTTATTGGCAGAGCAGACAAAAGACCGTGTCGAACTACAACTCCCACGACTCCATAGTATGTTTCGAACGGCATTCATTCGACACGCCCTCCGATTACGTCGACCTCTTTATCCAATTTTTTTATTTAATTCTGGGGAAGGGAGAGAAGGAAGGTTTCGTTGTCTCCTCTGCGAGATTCGGGAGGGAGGGGAAAACGTCAACACAAAACAACACAATAAAGGTTTTTAAATGACCACCGAATCTCAGGAGCTTTCGGGGACCGGGATCCGTGTCGTTCCGAAATCGCCGGCCGTGCGGGTTTCTCCGCAAACGGGAAAACCTTCTAGGCACACTATTAACAGCCCTCCAACATCATTTATTTATACAACACTGTCTTCGTACAAGTAAAAGGACGGTCGAGACGTTCCTTGCCCTCGTTTTTACACTCTAGTTAATATGGATACAAAAGGCAGGATGACAAGGGAATAGGTCTGGGAGATACGGCCTTGTCTGCTTTCTCTCGTTCGTTCCGGGAAATGGCTAGTGGGATCTTCTTCTTGATCAGGCATGGGCAAGCTTGGGCTCTCTCTCCAAGTGTTTTGGCCTTCGACTTCCAAGATGTGATACAAAAGACAGGATGGAAGGGAATGAATCTGGAAGATATGGCCTCGTCCTTTTTCTCTCGTTCGTTCCAGGAAATGTGTGATACTCTAGGCTGCAAGAGCACTGGAAACCAGACACCAAGCCAATAAACAATCTAATATCTTTATTATAGAATTGTAGAAATAGAACAAAAATAAGCAGAATATATAGTCCAACAATAGACCTTCTGGGAAAGGTCAAATATAGTCCAGTATTATAAAGTCCAATGTCCAATATTAGAGTTTAAAATTGAAAATCCAGTTAACCGAAACACACTCAAACTTCCAAGCAGTTTGAGTGGGGAATAATCTCTGGATCTTAAGCAAGAGTTCCAAGGAGACCAGTCCAACGACAAGGAATTCAAGGCAAGGCAAGGAAACAAGACAAGGCAAGGCTGGAGCTAGAGGATCCAAACGTGATCCGAACTTGACTCGAAGGCGAGGCGTTGCGCCCAATCTACACACGAGTAGAACGCCACAAGGTCTAGAGTCGAAGTTAACACTCCAACTGACACGACACCGCACTGGCTGGCCAGCACGCAGAACTTTTAAGGGACTTCAAATCTCCCTTTCAAACAGGTGTCCAACACTTTTCCCAGGGGAAAAACTGACTGGAGACAACATCTTCAGCAGATGCAAACCTCCCTGAAAACTCCCAAGGGAAACCGGTTTAATCAACATTCTCTCTGGCAGCTAATCTTGCGCTTCGTCTCAGACTGGCCTTCTCTGAGCGGCTCGATTCCCAAAACAGCCGCCTTTGAAAAGGAGGGGAACCGCTGGAACAGACTCGGCTTCAAGGGCTCTTTTAATGAGCTCTGGGCTTGAATTGTCAACAGGGAGCATCTGGAAGGAAGCGGGCTCTTGCTGAGTCGGCAAAATTCCCAAATCCTCATCGCTCTGGTCCGCAACGAGTACCGGGTCATGACCCGAAGGTCTCTGTGACATCACAAAATGGCTAGTGGGATCTTCTTGTTGAACAGGCATGGGCAAGCTTGAGCTCTCTCTCTCCAAGTGTTTTGGCCTTCGACTCCCAAGATGTGATACAAAAGACAGGATGGAAGAAAATGAGTCTAGGAGATACGGCCTCGTTTTCTTTCTCTCGTTCGTTCCGGGAAATGGCTAGTGGGATCTTCTTGTTGAACAGTCATGGACAAGCTTGGGATCTCTCTCCAAGTGTTTTGGCCTTTGACTGCTAAGATCGAAGGATGGCAAGGGAATGAGTCTGGGAGATACGGCCTCGTCCTCTTTCTCTCGTTCGTTCCGGGAAATGGCTGGTGGGATCTTCTTCTGAAGTTTGCCTATGCCTGGTCAAGAAGAAGATCCCACCAGCCACTTCCTGGAACAAATGCTGCATCTCCCTCTTCTTCTCTGCTTCCACGACCAAAAGTGAAGAATTTGAAGTCCAGTTTAGACTGAAATAACTTTGAAAAATTCCTTTAAAATCCTCATCTTCTTTCTCTCGTTTCTCCCGGGAAATGGCTGGTGGGATCTTCTTCTGAAGTTTGCCTATGCCTGGTCAAGAAGAAAAATTCTTAAAAAATCAGTACGTGAACGAATCTTTCTGAAACTTTGCAGGATTGATGCCTTGCTTATGTTGTCTCGTTGTTTGGAAATTCAAGGGGATGCCTCTTATGGTTTATTTTTAAAAAATCCTAAAAAATCGCAGTAAATACCAGGTTTAAAGTTGTGTTGTCGAAGGCTTGACCCCCAGGTTGAGAAACACTATCCTAAAACAATCGTCATGTCAGAATACAACTTGGAGAACATTTAAAGACACAGAAGAATAGATTCGCTAGCAATGCGAATGACGTACAGCCACACCGAAGTTTCCAAAGCTCTCAAAACATCACCGGGCATCTATGGTTTGCTTGGCCAAGTTTTGTCTCTCTCTCGGGGTCACCGAGAGAGATCTGCATTCGTCTGTTGCCTTCAATGCAGCCGAGACTCTCCTGGCACCGGTTTGTTTATTTATTTTGGCAGAAAGCTTTTGTGGAATTGAACCCAATTTGTGTTATTCCCAGCTGGCAGATTTAGAGACACATATGGACATAGAGATGGGGCCAAAAAATGTAAACAGTGGATAGCAGGGGAAAAAAATTATAATAGCTATGTGACATTTCTGTAAATGCAGCAACGGTTCACAATAGTCATGATATTGCAACTTTTCTCGTGTCATTGTCGCTAACCGAGCGTCAATCGGGGAAGAGGAAATCGTATATTGCCATATATACTCGAGTATAAGCTGACCCAACTATAAGCCGAGGCACCTAATTTTATCACAAAAAAACTGGGGAAAAATTGACTCCAGTATAAGCCGAGGGTGGTAAATTTCAGAAATAAAAATAGATACCAATAAAATTACATAAATTGAGGCATCAGTAGGTTAAATGTTTTTGAATATTTACATCAAGCTCAGATTTAAGATAAGACTGTCCAACTCTGATCAAATCATTACTCTCATCTTCTCCAATGTAAATGTGCTTATGGATCCTTTTAATAATACAGTAGAGCCTCACTTATCCAAGCTAAACGGGCCAGCAGAAGCTTGGATAAGCGAATATGTTGGATAATAAGGAGAGATTAAGGAAAAGCCTATTAAACATCAAATTAAGTTATGATTTTACAGATTAAGCGCCAAAACATCATGTTATACCACAAATTTGACAGAAAAAGCAGTTCAATATGCAATAATGTTCTGTTGTAATTACTGTATTTACGAATTTAGCACCAAAATATCACGATATATTGAAAACATTGACTACAAAAATGGCTTGGATTATCCAGAAGCTTGGATAAGCGAGTCTTGGATAAGTGAGACTCTACTGTATTGGTAACCTTTGCCTATATTATAATACAGTAAGAGCAATAAAATAATGTTATATAATAATAATAATATACAATAGTATTTTATATAATAACAAAGTATAAAAATATTATATAATTATTTTTATTATGATTATAATAATATAGCATAAAATATATTATAATATTTATACCCATAACATAATAATATAATATCATAAACATATACAAATATAATATTTATAATATGTATTATTATTATTAATAATAATATGTGTAGCTGTGCTGTGACCTGCCTCAAGCAGAAGCAGTACCTATTGATCTACTCACATTGGCATATTTTCAAACTGCTAGGTTGGCAGAAGCTGGGGCTAATAGTGGGAGCTCACTCCCTGGATTCGAACCGCTGACCTGCCTCAAGCAGAAGCAGTACCTATTGATCTACTCACATTGGCATGTTTTCGAACTGCTAGGTTGGGGCTAACAGCAGGAGCTCACTCTGCTCCCCGGATTCGAAGCGCCAACCTTTCAATCAGCAAGTTCAGCAGCTCAGTGGTTTAACACACTGCGCCACCCATTATTATTATTATTATTGTTGTTGTTGTTGCATTATTATTTTTATTGCATTATTATTATTATTGCATTATTATTATTATTGCTATTATTGCATTATTATTATTATTGCATTCTTATTATTGCATTCTTATTATTATTGCTATTATTGCATTATTATTATTGCATTATTATTGCATTCTTATTATTGCATTCTTCTTATTATTATTAATGCATTATTATTATTGCATTATTATTATTGCTATTATTGCATTATTATTATTATTGCATTATTATTATTATTATTATTATTATTATTATTATTATTATTATTATTATTATTATTATTATCCTAAGGAACAAAACAATTAGAATTTAACAATATAGTCTCCGTTGGAAGGGATCCCAAAGGTTATCTAGTCCATCCCGGCCAGGTGAAGCTCTCTGGAGAGATGGCCAAGCAACTTTGGTTGTCGAAAGATCTCCAAAAAAGGAAGCAATCTAATTCGGTTCTGCGCCAGTGGAAAATAATGTTCCGGCATTAAGGGAGGGTTTGTGTTGCCTTCTGGGGAAAAAAGAAAAATATTATTTATACGTGGCTTTCGGAATGGATTACACAGCCTTGCCTTGACGGTCCCCCAATTAAGATGCGAATCCAAAAGAAATGGGATCGAGACTGACAGATATCCTGACAGATATTCCCCCGTCTCCCCTCCCTCTGAGGGTTTCGTAGCCAAGTTACTTAATGCTTTCTTTAGATTCAAGAGAGCAGCGATTTGCCTTCCAGGGCTAGTATTACAAAGGGATAAATGGGGGAGGATGGACCGTGGATGATGGGACTTGCAGTATCTTCACTCTCTTCCTGAGACCACTGTGACCACCAATGTCTGATCAAGACCAATCTTGATGGGCCATGAACAATGGAATGACTGATCAAGACCAACCTTGACACACTCTACGTCCTGGCACTGTTTGGAGGAGGATGGAACATGGATGATGGGACTTGCAGTATCTTCACTCTCTTCCTGAGACCACTGCGACCACCAATGACTGATCAAGACCAACCTTGATGGGCCATGAATGATGGAATGACTGATCAAGACCAACCTTGACCCACTCTACGTCCTGGCACTGTTTGGAGGATGATGGAACATGGACGATGGGACTTGCAGTATCTTCACTCTCTTCCTGAGACCACTGCGACCACCAATGACTGATCAAGACCAACCTTGATGGGCCATGAATGATGGAATGACTGATCAAGACCAACCTTGACCCACTCTACGTCCTGGCACTGTTTGGAGGATGATGGAACATGGACGATGGGACTTGCAGTATCTTCACTCACTTCCTGAGACCACTGCGACTCCCACCAATGACAAAGCAGGACCAAACTTGACACATAGGGCCCCCATGACCCACTCTACATCCTGGTGTAGTTTGGAAGAGTTTGGACCATGGATGGTGGGACTTGCAGTATCTTCACTCTCTTCCTGAGACCACTGCGACCACCAATGACTGATCAAGACCAACCTTGATGGGCCATGAACGATGGAATGACTGATCAAGACCAACCTTGACCCACTCTACGTCCTGGCACTGTTTGGAGGAGGATGGAATATGGATGATGGGACTTGCAGTATCTTCACTCTCTTCCTGAGATCACTGCAACTACCAATGACTGATCAAGACCAACCTTGATGGGCCATGAATGATGGAATGACTGATCAAGACCAAACTTGACACATAGAGCCCCCATGACCCACTCTACATCTTGGTGTAGTTTGGAAGAGTTTGGACCATGGATGATGGGACTTGCAGTATCTTCACCCACTTCCTGAGACCACTGCGACCACCAATGACTGATCAAGACCAACCTTGATGGGTCATGAATGATGGAATGATTGATCAAGACCAAACTTGACACATAGAGCCGCCATGACCCACTCTACATCTTGGTGTAGTTTGGAAGAGTTTGGACCATGGATGATGGGACTTGCAGTATCTTCACTCACTTCCTGAGACCACTGCGACCCTCACCAATGACTCATCAAGTCCAAAATTGGCACATACAACCCCGATGACCCACTCTACATCCTGGTGCGGTTTGGAAGAGTTTGGACCATGGATGATGGGACTTGCAGTATCTTCACTCACTTCCTGAGACCACTGCGACCCTCACCAATGACTCATCAAGTCCAAAATTGGCACATACAACCCCGATGACCCACTCTACATCCTGGTGCGGTTTGGAAGAGTTTGGACCATGGATGATGGGACTTGCAGTATCTTCACTCACTTCCTGAGACCACTGCGACTCCCACCAATGACTGATCAAGATCAAACTTGGCACACAGAGCCCCCATGACCCACTCTACGTCCTGGTGTAGTTTGGAAGAGTTTGGACCATGGATGATGGGACTTGCAATACCTTCACTCACTTCCTGAGACCACTGTGACCCTCACCAGTGACTCACCAAGTCCAAACTTGGCACATACAACCCCAATGACCCAGTCTACATCCTGACGCTGTTTGGACGGGAAGGGACCATGGACGATGGGACTTGCATATGGGAGTTGTAGTTCACCTGCACCCACTGAACCCAGCTGACATTGGATCTAGACTACACGTGGAACACAAGTGACCCAGGCACCGCCAGGTCCCCAAGCTAGTAATAAATAAATTTCAGATTTCCTTGGTATTATAAGTACTGAAACGAATCACAGATGGGAACAACAGTACGGGAATGTTGCAGAGGTGAAAGACAGGGTGAAACTACAACTCCTCGCATCCCCATAGCATTCAGTTTCAGAGCCAGGATTAAAAAGCCTAGCTAGGCTTGCAAATCCCAGGGCAAGGAGGGCACCATCGGGCACAACGCGAGACCCCCTTGCCAGGCCAGGCCCTTGCTTTGCACAACAGCTGCTCTTTTTGCACCCGGGGATTTGGCTGTAAAAATAGCCCCGTCGTCCCTGCACCTGCTGCAGTCTTGGCCACCGAAAGCCTTGCCAGGGTTTATTTATTTTCATTTATTTATTTACTAGCTTGAGTATCCAGCGTTGCCCGGGTTATTTGAAAAAAGTCAGTGTTTTAATTGCACCAAATGGATAAGTATAACCGACAACATGCCAGGTTAGATGATGATGGTGATGATGATGATTATTACTGTAATTTTATTGGTATCTTGGCTTATACTGGAGTCAATGTTTTCCCAGTTTTTTTAGTGGTAAAATTAGGTGCCTCGGCTTATATTCGGGTCAGCTTATACTCGAGTATATACGGTAATTTTATTGGTACCTCGGCTTATATTCGGGTCGGCTTATACTTGAGTATGTACGGTAATTTTATTGGTATCTCGGCTTATACTGGAGTCAATGTTTTCCCAGGTTTTTTAGTGGTAAAATTAGGTGCCTTGGCTTATATTCGGGTCGGCTTATACTCGAGTATGTACGGTAATTTTATTGGTATCTCGGCTTATACTGGAGTCAATGTTTTCCCAGGTTTTTTAGTGGTAAAATTAGGTGCCTCGGCTTATATTCGGGTCGGCTTATACTCGAGTATATATGGTAATTTTATTGGTATCTTGGCTTATACTGGAGTCAATGTTTTCCCAGGTTCTTTTGTGGTAAAATTAGGTGCCTTGGCTTATATTCGGGTCGGCTTATACTCGAGTATATACGGTAATTTTATTGGTATCTCGGCTTATATTCGGGTTGG
>NW_026943825.1:4764801-4784801 GCF_035594765.1 Anolis carolinensis
ATTATTATTATTATTTAATTCCAGACCACTGACCATGTTGACTACCATACTCTTGTCAATATCCTGTCCACAATATCCAGCCTATCCATAAAAAACTCACTGCAAACCAGTGATTCTAGCCATGAAAATCTTTGACAACGCTATTATTATTATTATTATTATTATTATTATTATTATTATTATTATTATTATTATTTAATTCCGGACTTCTGACCATGTTGACTACCATACTCTTGTCAATATCCTGTCCACAATATCCAGCCTATCCATAAAAAACTCACTGCAAACCAGTGATTCTAGCCATGAAAACCTTTGACAACGCTATTATTATTATTATTATTATTATTATTATTATTATTATTATTATTATTATTATTATATTGTATGACACAGCAAACAAGATAGATAGGCTGGATTTTGTATCACAAAATCACAAGTCGAACACTTCCCAGGTGTCTAGGACTGTGTGATGTATTATTATGTATTATTATGTATTATTGTTGTTGTTGTTATTATTAATAATATTATTATTATTATTTTGCTCCTCAGAGGGATTCACCGATTCCAGACCTTTGTGCATGTTAACTACAGAAAACCACTGATTTCGGCCATGAAAGCCTTCGACAACACATCATTGTTGTTGTTGTTGTTGTTGTTGTTGTTGTTGTTGTCATTATGATTATTATTATTCATAGCTTCCAGACCTTTGATATTGATCCTCTTGTCAATATCCAACCTGTCCACAAAAGACTCACTACAAGCCAGTGATTCCGGCCATGAAAGCCTTTGACAACACATTATCATTATTGTTGTTGTTGTTGTTGTTGTTGTTGTTGTCATTATGATTATTATTATTCATAGCTTCCAGACCTTTGATATTGATCCTCTTGTCAATATCCAACCTGTCCACAAAAAACTCACAGAAAACCACTGATTCCGGCCATGAAAGCCTTCGACAACACATTACAATTGTTAATATTGTTGTTGTTGTTGTTGTTATTATTATTATTATTAATAGCTTCCAGACCTTTGATATTGATCCTCTTGTCAATATCCAACCTGTCCACTAAAAGCTCACTGCAACCCAGTGATTCCGGCCATGAAAGCCTTTGACAACACATTATCATTATTAATATTGTTGTTGTTGTTATGGTTATTATTATTATTATTATTATTATTATTATTATTATTATTATTATTATTATTATTCATAGCTTCCAGACCTTTTATATTGATCCTCTTGTCAATATCCAACCTGTCCACTAAAAGCTCACTGCAACCCAGTGATTCCAGCCATGAAAGCCTTCGACAACACATTATCATTATTAATATTGTTGTTGTTGTTATGGTTATTATTATTATTATTATTATTATTATTCATAGCTTCCAGACCTTTGATATTGATCCTCTTGTCAATATCCTCCTATCCATCCTGTCCACAAAAAACTCACAGAAAACCACTGATTCTGGCCATGAAAGCCTTCGACAACACATTATCATTATTAATATTGTTGTTGTTGTTATGGTTATTATTATTATTATTATTATTATTATTATTATTATTATTATTATTATTATTATTATTATTCATAGCTTCCAGACCTTTGATATTGATCCTCTTGTCAATATCCAGCCTGTCCACAAAAAACTCACTGCAACCCAGTGATTCCGGCCATGAAAGCCTTCAACAACACATTATCATTATTAATATTGTTGTTGTTGTTATGGTTGTTGTTGTTATTATTATTATTATTATTATTATTATTATTATTATTATTATTATTATTATTCATAGCTTCCAGACCTTTGATATTGATCCGCTTGTCAGTATCCAACCTGTCCACAAAAGACTCACTACAAGCCAGTGATTCCGGCCATGAAAGCCTTCGACCACACCTTATTATTGCTGTTGATGTTGTTGTTGTTGTTGTTGTTGTTGTTGTTATTCATTGCTTCCAGACCTTTGATCCTCTTGTCAGTATACAACCTGTCCACTAAAAGCTCACTGCAACCCAGTGATTCCAGCCATGAAAGCCTTCGACAACACATTACCATTATTAATATTGTTGTTGTTGTTATGGTTATTATTATTATTATTATTATTATTATTATTATTATTATTATTATTATTCATAGCTTCCAGACCTTTGATATTGATCCTCTTGTCAATATCCAGCCTGTCCACAAAAAACTCACTGCAACCCAGTGATTCCGGCCATGAAAGCCTTCGACAACACATTATCATTATTAATATTGTTGTTGTTGTTATGGTTATTATTATTATTATTATTATTATTCATAGCTTCCAGACCTTTGATATTGATCCTCTTGTCAATATCCTCCTATCCATCCTGTCCACAAAAAACTCACAGAAAACCACTGATTCTGGCCATGAAAGCCTTCGACAACACATTATCATTATTAATATTGTTGTTGTTGTTATTATTATTCATCGCTTCCAGACCTTTGATATTGATCCTCTTGTCAGTATCCAACCTGTCCACAAAAGACTCACTGCAACCCAGTGATTCCGGCCATGAAAGCCTTCGACCACACATTGAACATCACTAGTTTGTCTCGTTGGTTATTTGAATCTCATGGCACAAAACAACATCTCTTGCCACATCGGGAGGAATGGTCCATGGGTCTCAGGTGGGGCCAACCTGGCAAGCTTGCAAACTCGCTCTGTCCTCCGAGAGGCGAGACAGCTGCGACAGGCCTGGCCCAATCCGGGATTTGTCTTGGTGCCGTTCCATTTGCGCATCGCACAGATGCCCTCCCCGTCTCTCACGGGGATGAGGGTCGTTGGGGCTGTTTGCAACCCAAGGCATCTGCTCCCCGTCTCTCCAAGTCGCAAAGTTTCTTTCTAACACAAGCGGTCCTGAAAGGGTTATCGTCAACCCAGGTCCCTTTTGTGGAGTCGGAGACGCGCGGACGGGAGCCGTGTGTATCCTGGTCCTCCATCCGTCTCTAGTCGGAGCCAGTTGCCATGGCAACCGAGGGATGCAGCAATGCTGCTGTAGTGATGCTCGAGCTTGGAGACCCTCAAAGGGTTGCATTGGTGACTTTGTAAATGGCGAGAGAGATATATGATCTGAGTCCCTCCTTGCCTTGCCTTGGGTGCCTAGAACTAGAATGGGGATGCCTAAAACTTGAACTGTGATGCCTAGAACTAGATCCTGAATTGGGGTGTTTAGAACTAGAGCTTGAATTGGGGTGCCTAAAACTTGAACTGGGATGCCTAGAATTATATCCTGAATTGGGGTGCCTAGAACTTGAATTGGAGTGTTTAGAACTAGAGCTTGAACTGGGATGCCTAGAACTAGATCCTGAATTGGGGTGTTTAGAACTAGAGCTTGAATTGGGGTGCCTAAAACTTGAACTGGGATGCCTAGAATTATATCCTGAATTGGGGTGCCTAGAACTTGAATTGGAGTGTTTAGAACTAGAGCTTGAACTGGGATGCCTAGAACTAGATCCTGAATTGGGGTGTTTAGAACTAGAGCTTGAATTGGGGTGCCTAAAACTTGAACTGGGATGCCTAGAATTATATCCTGAATTGGGGTGCCTAGAACTTGAATTGGAGTGTTTAGAACTAGAGCTTGAACTGGGATGCCTAGAACTAGATCCTGAATTGGGGTGCCTAGTGTTGAAGTGGTTATTTTATTGGTGCCAGTGATTCTTCGTTGATCTTCCGCTGCATGTGTGTTTATCCAAACTGTGCGCTCTGACACCTAGAACTTGAATTGGAGTGTTTAGAACTAGAGCTTGAATTGGGGTGCCTAAAACTTGATTTGGGTGCCTAGAACTTGAATGGGGATGTCTAGAACTAGAACTTGAATTGGATGCCTGGAATTGGAACTAGAGCTTGAATTGGGATGCTTAGAACTTGAATGGGGATATATAGACACCAAATAGGGATGTCTAGAATTAGAGCTTGAATTGGGGTGTCTAAACCTCGAACTGGGATGCCTAGAACTAGATCCTGAGTTGGGGTGCCTAGAACTTTAATTGGAGTGTTTAGAACTAGAGCTTGAATTGGGGTGCCTAGAACTTGAATGGGAATGTATAGACACCAAATGGGGATGTCTAGAATTAGAGCTTGAATTGGGGTGTCTAAACCTCGAACTGGGATGCCTAGAACTAGATCCTGAATGCCTAGATGCCTAGAACTTGAATTAGGATGCTTAGAACTCAAATGTGGGTGCCTAGAAGTAGACCTTGAATTGGGTGCTTAGAACTCGAATTGGGGTGCCTAGAACTTGGATTCAAATTGGGATGCCTAGAACTTGGATTGAGGTACCTAGAAGTAGAGTTTAAATCAAGGCATCCAGAATGAGAACTTGAATCATGGTTATCTAGAACTGGAACTAAAAAATGGGGCACCTAGAACTTGAACTGGAGCTCGCAGAACTTGGATACCTAGAACGTGAATTGGGGCTCCTAGAACTTGGTTGGATACTATCCTAATTATCGCTGCAGCCTAGAATAAATAATAATAATAATAATAATAATAATAATAATAATAATAATAATAATAATAATGTTTGCCCATGCCTGGTCTAAAGTATCATGTGGTCCATTTGTCCTGGTCTTAGGATTTGGCTTCTAGACTTGTGGTCCTTCTTGTCTAGATCCGCCTTGAATGGTGGACCTAGAACCCGGACACAGGGTGGTTCTAGGTGACCCAATGAATTAATAATAATAATAATAATAATAATAATAATAATAATAATAATAATAATGTTTGCCTATGCCTGGTCTAAAGTATCATGTTGTCCATTTGTCCTGGTCTTAGGGCTTGGCTTCTAGACTTGTCTAGATCCTTCTTGATTGGTGGACCTAGAACCTGGACACAGGGTGGTTCTAGGTGACCCAATGAATTAATAATAATAATAATAATAATAATAATAATAATAATAATAATAATGTTTGCCAATAATAATAATAATAATAATAATGTTTGCCTATGCCTGGTCTAAAGCATCATGTTGTCTTCTAGACTTGTGATCCTTTGGTCTGCTTTTCTTGTCTAGATCCTTCTTGATTGGTGGACCTAGAACCCTGACCCAATGAATAAATTCAACCAATAATAATAATAATAATAATAATAATAATGTTTGCCTATGCCTGGTCTAAAGTATCACGTTGTCCATTTGTCCTGGTCTTAGGGCTTGGCTTCTAGACTTGTCTAGATCCTTCTTGATTGGTGGACTTAGAACCCAGACACAGGGTGGTTCTAGGTGACCCAATGAATTAATAATAATAATAATAATAATAATAATAATAATAATAATAATAATAATGTTTGCCTATGCCTGGTCTAAAGCGTCATGTTGTCTTCTAGACTTGTGATCCTTTGGTCTGCTTTTCTTGTCTAGATCCTTCTTGATTGGTGGACCTAGAACCCGGACAGAGGGTGTTTCTAGGTGACCCAAAGCAGCAGAGAATGTGACCATGGTTTGCCTCTGCAATGTGTCCCTCGGGGGACGAGTTTTTGGGTCTCCTGCCTGGGTGGAGGAGAGGGAGGGCTCTGGGTGGGAATCCCCTCCCTCTCACCGCCCCTTCCCTCCCTCTTTCTCCCTCCCTCCCTCCCTCCTTCCTTCCTTCCTTCCTTGGCTCTGGTGTTGCTGCTGCTGCTGTGGCTGCGAGGAGAGAGAGGCAGAGAGAGCAAGCAGGGAGGAAGGCACCGCTGGGCTGGTGAGTCTCGGGACCCCCTCTCTCCCCCCCCCACCCCCTCCCCATGGACACCCAGGACCCTTCCCCAAGACCCCGGGCATGTGCAGAGTGCCACTCCCTCCCCCTTCCTCGCCAAGGGAATGCTTCTGGTTCCTGCCCGGGGTTGAAATGCCATTTTTGGTCACAGCTGCATTGGATGGGGAGGAAAAGCAGCAGCAAACAAAGGCAGGTTTTGCAGGCACTCAGAAGCAGAGGAAGATAGAGAGACAGTGCTCCTGCCCATGTCCAGAGTGTATTGCTATATGACCATAGCATAGAAAGAGAGTGCTCATGCCCATGTGCAAAGTGTATTGCTATATGACCATAGCATAGAAAGAGAGTGCTTCTGGCCATGTGCAGAGTGTGTTGCTACATAATAGTAAAGGAAGATAGAGAGACAGTGCTCCTGCCCATGTCCAGAGTGTATTGCTATATGACCATAGCATAGAAAGAGAGTGCTTCTGGCCATGTGCAGAGTGTGTTGCTACATAATAGTAAAGGAAGATAGAGAGACAGTGCTCCTGCCCATGTCCAGAGTGTATTGCTATATGACCATAGCATAGAAAGAGAGTGCTTCTGGCCATGTGCAGAGTGTGTTGCTACATAATAGTAAAGGAAGATAGAGAGACAGGGCTTCTGCACATGTCCAGAGTGTATTGCTATATGGCCATAGCATAGAGAGAGGGTGCTTCTGGCCATGTGCAGAGTGCGTTCCTATATGTTAATAGCATAGATAGTATTTCTGTCCATGTGCAGAGTGTGTTGCTATATAATAATTGCATAGAGAGAGAATGCTTCTGTCCATGTGCAGAGTGTGTTGCTATATAATAATTGCATAGAGTGCTGGTGTCCATGTGCAGAGTGCATTGCTTTGTAACAACAGCATAGAAAGAGAATGCTTCTCATCTTTCATGTGTAGAGTGCTTGTGCCCATGTCTAGAGTGTATTGCTACATAATAGTAAAGGAAGATAGAGAGACAAGGCTTCTGCCCATGTGCAGAGTGTGTTGCTATATAATAGCATAGAGAAAGAGTGCTTCTGTCCATGTGCAGAGTGCGTTGCTATATGTCAATAGCATAGAAAGAAAGTGTGTTTCTGTCCATGTGCAGAGTGCGTTGCTGCATGTCAATAGCATAGAAAGAAAGTGCTTCTGCCCATGTGCAGTGTGTTACTATATAATAATTGCATATAGAGAGGGTGCTTCTGTCCATATGCAGAGTGCGTTGCTGTATGTCAATAGCATAGAAAGAAAGTGTTTTTTTTGTCCATGTGCAGAGTGCGTTGCTGTATGTCAATAGCATAGAAAGAAAGTGTGTTTCTGTCCATGTGCAGAGTGTGTTGCTATATAATAATTGCATAGAGTGCTTCTGTCCATGTACAGAGTGCTTTGCTATATGTCAATAGCATAGAAAGAGTGCTTCTGTCCATGTGCAGAGTGCGTTGCTATATGTCAATAGCATAGAAAGAGTGCTTCTGTCCATGTACAGAGTGCTTTGCTATATGTCAATAGCATAGAAAGAGAGTGCTTCTGTCCATGTGCAGAGTGCATTGCTGTATGTCAATAGCATAGAAAGAGTGCTTCTGTCCATGTACAGAGTGCATTGCTGTATGTCAATAGCATAGAAAGAAAGTGTGTTTCTGTCCATGTGCAGAGTGTGTTGCTGTATGTCAATAGCATAGAAAGAAAGTGTGTTTCTGTCCATGTGCAGAGTGTGTTGCTGCATGTCAATAGCATAGAAAGAAAGTGCTTCTGCCCATGTGCAGTGTGTTACTATATAATAATTGCATATAGAGAGGGTGCTTCTGTCCATATGCAGAGTGCGTTGCTGTATGTCAATAGCATAGAAAGAAAGTGTTTTTTTTGTCCATGTGCAGAGTGCGTTGCTGTATGTCAATAGCATAGAAAGAAAGTGTGTTTCTGTCCATGTGCAGAGTGTGTTGCTATATAATAATTGCATAGAGTGCTTCTGTCCATGTACAGAGTGCTTTGCTATATGTCAATAGCATAGAAAGAGAGTGCTTCTGTCCATGTACAGAGTGCTTTGCTATATGTCAATAGCATAGAAAGAGTGCTTCTGTCCATGTACAGAGTGCTTTGCTATATGTCAATAGCATAGAAAGAGAGTGCTTCTGTCCATGTGCAGAGTGCATTGCTGTATGTCAATAGCATAGAAAGAAAGTGTGTTTCTGTCCATGTGCAGAGTGTGTTGCTGTATGTCAATAGCATAGAAAGAAAGTGTGTTTCTGTCCATGTGCAGAGTGTGTTGCTGTATGTCAATAGCATAGAAAGAAAGTGTGTTTCTGTCCATGTGCAGAGTGTGTTGCTATATAATAATTGCATAGAGTGCTTCTGTCCATGTACAGAGTGCTTTGCTATATGTCAATAGCATAGAAAGAGAGTGCTTCTGTCCATGTGCAGAGTGCATTGCTGTATGTCAATAGCATAGAAAGAAAGTGTGTTTCTGTCCATGTGCAGAGTGTGTTGCTGTATGTCAATAGCATAGAAAGAAAGTGTGTTTCTGTCCATGTGCAGAGTGTGTTGCTGTATGTCAATAGCATAGAAAGAAAGTGTGTTTCTGTCCATGTGCAGAGTGTGTTGCTATATAATAATTGCATAGAGTGCTTCTGTCCATGTACAGAGTGCTTTGCTATATGTCAATAGCATAGAAAGAGAGTGCTTCTGTCCATGTGCAGAGTGCGTTGCTATATGTCAATAGCATAGAAAGAAAGTGTGTTTCTGTCCATGTGCAGAGTGCATTGCTGTATGTCAATAGCATAGAAAGAAAGTGTGTTTCTGTCCATGTGCAGAGTGCATTGCTGTATGTCAATAGCATAGAAAGAAAGTGTGTTTCTGTCCATGTGCAGAGTGTGTTGCTGTATGTCAATAGCATAGAAAGAAAGTGTGTTTCTGTCCATGTGCAGAGTGTGTTGCTATATAATAATTGCATAGAGTGCTTCTGTCCATGTACAGAGTGCTTTGCTATATGTCAATAGCATAGAAAGAGTGCTTCTGTCCATGTGCAGAGTGCGTTGCTATATGTCAATAGCATAGAAAGAAAGTGTGTTTCTGTCCATGTGCAGAGTGTGTTGCTATATGTCAATAGCATAGAAAGAAAGTGTGTTTCTGTCCATGTGCAGAGTGTGTTGCTGTATGTCAATAGCATAGAAAGAAAGTGTGTTTCTGTCCATGTGCAGAGTGTGTTGCTATATAATAATTGCATAGAGTGCTTCTGTCCATGTACAGAGTGCTTTGCTATATGTCAATAGCATAGAAAGAAAGTGTGTTTCTGTCCATGTGCAGAGTGCATTGCTGTATGTCAATAGCATAGAAAGAAAGTGTGTTTCTGTCCATGTGCAGAGTGTGTTGCTGTATGTCAATAGCATAGAAAGAAAGTGTGTTTCTGTCCATGTGCAGAGTGTGTTGCTATATAATAATTGCATAGAGTGCTTCTGTCCATGTACAGAGTGCTTTGCTATATGTCAATAGCATAGAAAGAGAGTGCTTCTGTCCATGTGCAGAGTGCGTTGCTATATGTCAATAGCATAGAAAGAAAGTGTGTTTCTGTCCATGTGCAGAGTGTGTTGCTGTATGTCAATAGCATAGAAAGAAAGTGTGTTTCTGTCCATGTGCAGAGTGTGTTGCTATATAATAATTGCATAGAGTGCTTCTGTCCATGTACAGAGTTCTTTGCTATATGTCAATAGCATAGAAAGAAAGTGTGTTTCTGTCCATGTGCAGAGTGCATTGCTGTATGTCAATAGCATAGAAAGAAAGTGTGTTTCTGTCCATGTGCAGAGTGTGTTGCTGTATGTCAATAGCATAGAAAGAAAGTGTGTTTCTGTCCATGTGCAGAGTGTGTTGCTATATAATAATTGCATAGAGTGCTTCTGTCCATGTACAGAGTGCTTTGCTATATGTCAATAGCATAGAAAGAAAGTGTGTTTCTGTCCATGTGCAGAGTGCATTGCTGTATGTCAATAGCATAGAAAGAAAGTGTGTTTCTGTCCATGTGCAGAGTGTGTTGCTGTATGTCAATAGCATAGAAAGAAAGTGTGTTTCTGTCCATGTGCAGAGTGTGTTGCTGTATGTCAATAGCATAGAAAGAAAGTGTGTTTCTGTCCATGTGCAGAGTGTGTTGCTATATAATAATTGCATAGAGTGCTTCTGTCCATGTACAGAGTGCTTTGCTATATGTCAATAGCATAGAAAGAAAGTGTGTTTCTGTCCATGTGCAGAGTGTGTTGCTGTATGTCAATAGCATAGAAAGAAAGTGTGTTTCTGTCCATGTGCAGAGTGTGTTGCTGTATGTCAATAGCATAGAAAGAAAGTGTGTTTCTGTCCATGTGCAGAGTGTGTTGCTGTATGTCAATAGCATAGAAAGAAAGTGTGTTTCTGTCCATGTGCAGAGTGTGTTGCTATATAATAATTGCATAGAGTGCTTCTGTCCATGTACAGAGTGCTTTGCTATATGTCAATAGCATAGAAAGAGAGTGCTTCTGTCCATGTGCAGAGTGCGTTGCTATATGTCAATAGCATAGAAAGAAAGTGTGTTTCTGTCCATGTGCAGAGTGCATTGCTGTATGTCAATAGCATAGAAAGAAAGTGTGTTTCTGTCCATGTGCAGAGTGCATTGCTGTATGTCAATAGCATAGAAAGAAAGTGTGTTTCTGTCCATGTGCAGAGTGTGTTGCTGTATGTCAATAGCATAGAAAGAAAGTGTGTTTCTGTCCATGTGCAGAGTGTGTTGCTATATAATAATTGCATAGAGTGCTTCTGTCCATGTACAGAGTGCTTTGCTATATGTCAATAGCATAGAAAGAGAGTGCTTCTGTCCATGTGCAGAGTGCGTTGCTATATGTCAATAGCATAGAAAGAAAGTGTGTTTCTGTCCATGTGCAGAGTGCATTGCTGTATGTCAATAGCATAGAAAGAAAGTGTGTTTCTGTCCATGTGCAGAGTGTGTTGCTGTATGTCAATAGCATAGAAAGAAAGTGTGTTTCTGTCCATGTGCAGAGTGTGTTGCTATATAATAATTGCATAGAGTGCTTCTGTCCATGTACAGAGTGCTTTGCTATATGTCAATAGCATAGAAAGAGAGTGCTTCTGTCCATGTGCAGAGTGCGTTGCTATATGTCAATAGCATAGAAAGAAAGTGTGTTTCTGTCCATGTGCAGAGTGCATTGCTGTATGTCAATAGCATAGAAAGAAAGTGTGTTTCTGTCCATGTGCAGAGTGTGTTGCTGTATGTCAATAGCATAGAAAGAAAGTGTGTTTCTGTCCATGTGCAGAGTGTGTTGCTATATAATAATTGCATAGAGTGCTTCTGTCCATGTACAGAGTGCTTTGCTATATGTCAATAGCATAGAAAGAGAGTGCTTCTGTCCATGTGCAGAGTGCGTTGCTATATGTCAATAGCATAGAAAGAAAGTGTGTTTCTGTCCATGTGCAGAGTGCATTGCTGTATGTCAATAGCATAGAAAGAAAGTGTGTTTCTGTCCATGTGCAGAGTGCATTGCTGTATGTCAATAGCATAGAAAGAAAGTGTGTTTCTGTCCATGTGCAGAGTGTGTTGCTGTATGTCAATAGCATAGAAAGAAAGTGTGTTTCTGTCCATGTGCAGAGTGTGTTGCTGTATGTCAATAGCATAGAAAGAAAGTGTGTTTCTGTCCATGTGCAGAGTGTGTTGCTATATAATAATTGCATAGAGTGCTTCTGTCCATGTACAGAGTGCTTTGCTATATGTCAATAGCATAGAAAGAGAGTGCTTCTGTCCATGTGCAGAGTGCGTTGCTATATGTCAATAGCATAGAAAGAAAGTGTGTTTCTGTCCATGTGCAGAGTGTGTTGCTGTATGTCAATAGCATAGAAAGAAAGTGTGTTTCTGTCCATGTGCAGAGTGTGTTGCTATATAATAATTGCATAGAGTGCTTCTGTCCATGTACAGAGTGCTTTGCTATATGTCAATAGCATAGAAAGAAAGTGTGTTTCTGTCCATGTGCAGAGTGCATTGCTGTATGTCAATAGCATAGAAAGAAAGTGTGTTTCTGTCCATGTGCAGAGTGTGTTGCTGTATGTCAATAGCATAGAAAGAAAGTGTGTTTCTGTCCATGTGCAGAGTGTGTTGCTATATAATAATTGCATAGAGTGCTTCTGTCCATGTACAGAGTGCTTTGCTATATGTCAATAGCATAGAAAGAGAGTGCTTCTGTCCATGTGCAGAGTGCGTTGCTATATGTCAATAGCATAGAAAGAAAGTGTGTTTCTGTCCATGTGCAGAGTGTGTTGCTGTATGTCAATAGCATAGAAAGAAAGTGTGTTTCTGTCCATGTGCAGAGTGTGTTGCTATATAATAATTGCATAGAGTGCTTCTGTCCATGTACAGAGTGCTTTGCTATATGTCAATAGCATAGAAAGAAAGTGTGTTTCTGTCCATGTGCAGAGTGCATTGCTGTATGTCAATAGCATAGAAAGAAAGTGTGTTTCTGTCCATGTGCAGAGTGTGTTGCTGTATGTCAATAGCATAGAAAGAAAGTGTGTTTCTGTCCATGTGCAGAGTGTGTTGCTATATAATAATTGCATAGAGTGCTTCTGTCCATGTACAGAGTGCTTTGCTATATGTCAATAGCATAGAAAGAAAGTGTGTTTCTGTCCATGTGCAGAGTGCATTGCTGTATGTCAATAGCATAGAAAGAAAGTGTGTTTCTGTCCATGTGCAGAGTGTGTTGCTGTATGTCAATAGCATAGAAAGAAAGTGTGTTTCTGTCCATGTGCAGAGTGTGTTGCTATATAATAATTGCATAGAGTGCTTCTGTCCATGTACAGAGTGCTTTGCTATATGTCAATAGCATAGAAAGAGAGTGCTTCTGTCCATGTGCAGAGTGCGTTGCTATATGTCAATAGCATAGAAAGAAAGTGTGTTTCTGTCCATGTGCAGAGTGTGTTGCTGTATGTCAATAGCATAGAAAGAAAGTGTGTTTCTGTCCATGTGCAGAGTGTGTTGCTGTATGTCAATAGCATAGAAAGAAAGTGTGTTTCTGTCCATGTGCAGAGTGTGTTGCTATATAATAATTGCATAGAGTGCTTCTGTCCATGTACAGAGTGCTTTGCTATATGTCAATAGCATAGAAAGAGAGTGCTTCTGTCCATGTGCAGAGTGCGTTGCTATATGTCAATAGCATAGAAAGAAAGTGTGTTTCTGTCCATGTGCAGAGTGCATTGCTGTATGTCAATAGCATAGAAAGAAAGTGTGTTTCTGTCCATGTGCAGAGTGTGTTGCTGTATGTCAATAGCATAGAAAGAAAGTGTGTTTCTGTCCATGTGCAGAGTGTGTTGCTATATAATAATTGCATAGAGTGCTTCTGTCCATGTACAGAGTGCTTTGCTATATGTCAATAGCATAGAAAGAGAGTGCTTCTGTCCATGTGCAGAGTGCGTTGCTATATGTCAATAGCATAGAAAGAAAGTGTGTTTCTGTCCATGTGCAGAGTGCATTGCTGTATGTCAATAGCATAGAAAGAAAGTGTGTTTCTGTCCATGTGCAGAGTGCATTGCTGTATGTCAATAGCATAGAAAGAAAGTGTGTTTCTGTCCATGTGCAGAGTGCATTGCTGTATGTCAATAGCATAGAAAGAAAGTGTGTTTCTGTCCATGTGCAGAGTGTGTTGCTGTATGTCAATAGCATAGAAAGAAAGTGTGTTTCTGTCCATGTGCAGAGTGTGTTGCTGTATGTCAATAGCATAGAAAGAAAGTGTGTTTCTGTCCATGTGCAGAGTGTGTTGCTATATAATAATTGCATAGAGTGCTTCTGTCCATGTACAGAGTGCTTTGCTATATGTCAATAGCATAGAAAGAGAGTGCTTCTGTCCATGTGCAGAGTGCGTTGCTATATGTCAATAGCATAGAAAGAAAGTGTGTTTCTGTCCATGTGCAGAGTGCATTGCTGTATGTCAATAGCATAGAAAGAAAGTGTGTTTCTGTCCATGTGCAGAGTGTGTTGCTGTATGTCAATAGCATAGAAAGAAAGTGTGTTTCTGTCCATGTGCAGAGTGTGTTGCTATATAATAATTGCATAGAGTGCTTCTGTCCATGTACAGAGTGCTTTGCTATATGTCAATAGCATAGAAAGAAAGTGTGTTTCTGTCCATGTGCAGAGTGCATTGCTGTATGTCAATAGCATAGAAAGAAAGTGTGTTTCTGTCCATGTGCAGAGTGTGTTGCTGTATGTCAATAGCATAGAAAGAAAGTGTGTTTCTGTCCATGTGCAGAGTGTGTTGCTATATAATAATTGCATAGAGTGCTTCTGTCCATGTACAGAGTGCTTTGCTATATGTCAATAGCATAGAAAGAGAGTGCTTCTGTCCATGTGCAGAGTGCGTTGCTATATGTCAATAGCATAGAAAGAAAGTGTGTTTCTGTCCATGTGCAGAGTGCATTGCTGTATGTCAATAGCATAGAAAGAAAGTGTGTTTCTGTCCATGTGCAGAGTGCATTGCTGTATGTCAATAGCATAGAAAGAAAGTGTGTTTCTGTCCATGTGCAGAGTGTGTTGCTGTATGTCAATAGCATAGAAAGAAAGTGTGTTTCTGTCCATGTGCAGAGTGTGTTGCTGTATGTCAATAGCATAGAAAGAAAGTGTGTTTCTGTCCATGTGCAGAGTGTGTTGCTATATAATAATTGCATAGAGTGCTTCTGTCCATGTACAGAGTGCTTTGCTATATGTCAATAGCATAGAAAGAGAGTGCTTCTGTCCATGTGCAGAGTGCGTTGCTATATGTCAATAGCATAGAAAGAAAGTGTGTTTCTGTCCATGTGCAGAGTGCATTGCTGTATGTCAATAGCATAGAAAGAAAGTGTGTTTCTGTCCATGTGCAGAGTGTGTTGCTGTATGTCAATAGCATAGAAAGAAAGTGTGTTTCTGTCCATGTGCAGAGTGTGTTGCTATATAATAATTGCATAGAGTGCTTCTGTCCATGTACAGAGTGCTTTGCTATATGTCAATAGCATAGAAAGAGAGTGCTTCTGTCCATGTGCAGAGTGCGTTGCTATATGTCAATAGCATAGAAAGAAAGTGTGTTTCTGTCCATGTGCAGAGTGTGTTGCTATATGTCAATAGCATAGAAAGAAAGTGTGTTTCTGTCCATGTGCAGAGTGTGTTGCTGTATGTCAATAGCATAGAAAGAAAGTGTGTTTCTGTCCATGTGCAGAGTGTGTTGCTATATAATAATTGCATAGAGTGCTTCTGTCCATGTACAGAGTGCTTTGCTATATGTCAATAGCATAGAAAGAGAGTGCTTCTGTCCATGTGCAGAGTGCGTTGCTATATGTCAATAGCATAGAAAGAAAGTGTGTTTCTGTCCATGTGCAGAGTGTGTTGCTGTATGTCAATAGCATAGAAAGAAAGTGTGTTTCTGTCCATGTGCAGAGTGTGTTGCTATATAATAATTGCATAGAGTGCTTCTGTCCATGTACAGAGTGCTTTGCTATATGTCAATAGCATAGAAAGAAAGTGTGTTTCTGTCCATGTGCAGAGTGCATTGCTGTATGTCAATAGCATAGAAAGAAAGTGTGTTTCTGTCCATGTGCAGAGTGTGTTGCTGTATGTCAATAGCATAGAAAGAAAGTGTGTTTCTGTCCATGTGCAGAGTGTGTTGCTATATAATAATTGCATAGAGTGCTTCTGTCCATGTACAGAGTGCTTTGCTATATGTCAATAGCATAGAAAGAGAGTGCTTCTGTCCATGTGCAGAGTGCGTTGCTATATGTCAATAGCATAGAAAGAAAGTGTGTTTCTGTCCATGTGCAGAGTGTGTTGCTGTATGTCAATAGCATAGAAAGAAAGTGTGTTTCTGTCCATGTGCAGAGTGTGTTGCTGTATGTCAATAGCATAGAAAGAAAGTGTGTTTCTGTCCATGTGCAGAGTGTGTTGCTATATAATAATTGCATAGAGTGCTTCTGTCCATGTACAGAGTGCTTTGCTATATGTCAATAGCATAGAAAGAGAGTGCTTCTGTCCATGTGCAGAGTGCGTTGCTATATGTCAATAGCATAGAAAGAAAGTGTGTTTCTGTCCATGTGCAGAGTGCATTGCTGTATGTCAATAGCATAGAAAGAAAGTGTGTTTCTGTCCATGTGCAGAGTGTGTTGCTGTATGTCAATAGCATAGAAAGAAAGTGTGTTTCTGTCCATGTGCAGAGTGTGTTGCTATATAATAATTGCATAGAGTGCTTCTGTCCATGTACAGAGTGCTTTGCTATATGTCAATAGCATAGAAAGAGAGTGCTTCTGTCCATGTGCAGAGTGCGTTGCTATATGTCAATAGCATAGAAAGAAAGTGTGTTTCTGTCCATGTGCAGAGTGCATTGCTGTATGTCAATAGCATAGAAAGAAAGTGTGTTTCTGTCCATGTGCAGAGTGTGTTGCTATATGTCAATAGCATAGAAAGAAAGTGTGTTTCTGTCCATGTGCAGAGTGTGTTGCTGTATGTCAATAGCATAGAAAGAAAGTGTGTTTCTGTCCATGTGCAGAGTGCATTGCTGTATGTCAATAGCATAGAAAGAAAGTGTGTTTCTGTCCATGTGCAGAGTGTGTTGCTGTATGTCAATAGCATAGAAAGAAAGTGTGTTTCTGTCCATGTGCAGAGTGTGTTGCTATATAATAATTGCATAGAGTGCTTCTGTCCATGTACAGAGTGCTTTGCTATATGTCAATAGCATAGAAAGAGAGTGCTTCTGTCCATGTGCAGAGTGCGTTGCTATATGTCAATAGCATAGAAAGAAAGTGTGTTTCTGTCCATGTGCAGAGTGCATTGCTGTATGTCAATAGCATAGAAAGAAAGTGTGTTTCTGTCCATGTGCAGAGTGCATTGCTGTATGTCAATAGCATAGAAAGAAAGTGTGTTTCTGTCCATGTGCAGAGTGTGTTGCTGTATGTCAATAGCATAGAAAGAAAGTGTGTTTCTGTCCATGTGCAGAGTGTGTTGCTATATAATAATTGCATAGAGTGCTTCTGTCCATGTACAGAGTGCTTTGCTATATGTCAATAGCATAGAAAGAGAGTGCTTCTGTCCATGTGCAGAGTGCGTTGCTATATGTCAATAGCATAGAAAGAAAGTGTGTTTCTGTCCATGTGCAGAGTGCATTGCTGTATGTCAATAGCATAGAAAGAAAGTGTGTTTCTGTCCATGTGCAGAGTGCGTTGCTATATGTCAATAGCATAGAAAGAAAGTGTGTTTCTGTCCATGTGCAGAGTGCATTGCTGTATGTCAATAGCATAGAAAGAAAGTGTGTTTCTGTCCATGTGCAGAGTGCATTGCTGTATGTCAATAGCATAGAAAGAAAGTGTGTTTCTGTCCATGTGCAGAGTGCATTGCTGTATGTCAATAGCATAGAAAGAAAGTGTGTTTCTGTCCATGTGCAGAGTGTGTTGCTGTATGTCAATAGCATAGAAAGAAAGTGTGTTTCTGTCCATGTGCAGAGTGTGTTGCTATATAATAATTGCATAGAGTGCTTCTGTCCATGTACAGAGTGCTTTGCTATATGTCAATAGCATAGAAAGAGAGTGCTTCTGTCCATGTGCAGAGTGCGTTGCTATATGTCAATAGCATAGAAAGAAAGTGTGTTTCTGTCCATGTGCAGAGTGCATTGCTGTATGTCAATAGCATAGAAAGAAAGTGTGTTTCTGTCCATGTGCAGAGTGTGTTGCTATATAATAATTGCATAGAGTGCTTCTGTCCATGTACAGAGTGCTTTGCTATATGTCAATAGCATAGAAAGAGAGTGCTTCTGTCCATGTGCAGAGTGCGTTGCTATATGTCAATAGCATAGAAAGAAAGTGTGTTTCTGTCCATGTGCAGAGTGCATTGCTGTATGTCAATAGCATAGAAAGAAAGTGTGTTTCTGTCCATGTGCAGAGTGTGTTGCTGTATGTCAATAGCATAGAAAGAAAGTGTGTTTCTGTCCATGTGCAGAGTGTGTTGCTATATAATAATTGCATAGAGTGCTTCTGTCCATGTACAGAGTGCTTTGCTATATGTCAATAGCATAGAAAGAGAGTGCTTCTGTCCATGTGCAGAGTGCGTTGCTATATGTCAATAGCATAGAAAGAAAGTGTGTTTCTGTCCATGTGCAGAGTGCATTGCTGTATGTCAATAGCATAGAAAGAAAGTGTGTTTCTGTCCATGTGCAGAGTGCATTGCTGTATGTCAATAGCATAGAAAGAAAGTGTGTTTCTGTCCATGTGCAGAGTGCATTGCTGTATGTCAATAGCATAGAAAGAAAGTGTGTTTCTGTCCATGTGCAGAGTGTGTTGCTGTATGTCAATAGCATAGAAAGAAAGTGTGTTTCTGTCCATGTGCAGAGTGTGTTGCTGTATGTCAATAGCATAGAAAGAAAGTGTGTTTCTGTCCATGTGCAGAGTGTGTTGCTATATAATAATTGCATAGAGTGCTTCTGTCCATGTACAGAGTGCTTTGCTATATGTCAATAGCATAGAAAGAGAGTGCTTCTGTCCATGTGCAGAGTGCGTTGCTATATGTCAATAGCATTGAAAGAAAGTGTGTTTCTGTCCATGTGCAGAGTGTGTTGCTGTATGTCAATAGCATAGAAAGAAAGTGTGTTTCTGTCCATGTGCAGAGTGTGTTGCTATATAATAATTGCATAGAGTGCTTCTGTCCATGTACAGAGTGCTTTGCTATATGTCAATAGCATAGAAAGAAAGTGTGTTTCTGTCCATGTGCAGAGTGCATTGCTGTATGTCAATAGCATAGAAAGAAAGTGTGTTTCTGTCCATGTGCAGAGTGTGTTGCTGTATGTCAATAGCATAGAAAGAAAGTGTGTTTCTGTCCATGTGCAGAGTGTGTTGCTATATAATAATTGCATAGAGTGCTTCTGTCCATGTACAGAGTGCTTTGCTATATGTCAATAGCATAGAAAGAGAGTGCTTCTGTCCATGTGCAGAGTGCGTTGCTATATGTCAATAGCATAGAAAGAAAGTGTGTTTCTGTCCATGTGCAGAGTGTGTTGCTGTATGTCAATAGCATAGAAAGAAAGTGTGTTTCTGTCCATGTGCAGAGTGTGTTGCTATATAATAATTGCATAGAGTGCTTCTGTCCATGTACAGAGTGCTTTGCTATATGTCAATAGCATAGAAAGAAAGTGTGTTTCTGTCCATGTGCAGAGTGCATTGCTGTATGTCAATAGCATAGAAAGAAAGTGTGTTTCTGTCCATGTGCAGAGTGTGTTGCTGTATGTCAATAGCATAGAAAGAAAGTGTGTTTCTGTCCATGTGCAGAGTGTGTTGCTATATAATAATTGCATAGAGTGCTTCTGTCCATGTACAGAGTGCTTTGCTATATGTCAATAGCATAGAAAGAGAGTGCTTCTGTCCATGTGCAGAGTGCGTTGCTATATGTCAATAGCATAGAAAGAAAGTGTGTTTCTGTCCATGTGCAGAGTGCATTGCTGTATGTCAATAGCATAGAAAGAAAGTGTGTTTCTGTCCATGTGCAGAGTGTGTTGCTGTATGTCAATAGCATAGAAAGAAAGTGTGTTTCTGTCCATGTGCAGAGTGTGTTGCTGTATGTCAATAGCATAGAAAGAAAGTGTGTTTCTGTCCATGTGCAGAGTGTGTTGCTGTATGTCAATAGCATAGAAAGAAAGTGTGTTTCTGTCCATGTGCAGAGTGTGTTGCTATATAATAATTGCATAGAGTGCTTCTGTCCATGTACAGAGTGCTTTGCTATATGTCAATAGCATAGAAAGAGAGTGCTTCTGTCCATGTGCAGAGTGCGTTGCTATATGTCAATAGCATTGAAAGAAAGTGTGTTTCTGTCCATGTGCAGAGTGTGTTGCTGTATGTCAATAGCATAGAAAGAAAGTGTGTTTCTGTCCATGTGCAGAGTGTGTTGCTATATAATAATTGCATAGAGTGCTTCTGTCCATGTACAGAGTGCTTTGCTATATGTCAATAGCATAGAAAGAAAGTGTGTTTCTGTCCATGTGCAGAGTGCATTGCTGTATGTCAATAGCATAGAAAGAAAGTGTGTTTCTGTCCATGTGCAGAGTGTGTTGCTGTATGTCAATAGCATAGAAAGAAAGTGTGTTTCTGTCCATGTGCAGAGTGTGTTGCTATATAATAATTGCATAGAGTGCTTCTGTCCATGTACAGAGTGCTTTGCTATATGTCAATAGCATAGAAAGAGAGTGCTTCTGTCCATGTGCAGAGTGCGTTGCTATATGTCAATAGCATAGAAAGAAAGTGTGTTTCTGTCCATGTGCAGAGTGTG